>NC_013490.2:11304637-11314702 GCF_000004555.2 Caenorhabditis briggsae | reverse complement strand
AAAATTTGCCCATAGGAAAGGCGCCCGCTGCCGTGGCCTAGGTTTCTCACTGAAAATCCTCGTCCCCCGGCGGCACCTTTTTTTTTGAATTTTCTTCCTTTTCAACGGCGTTTTTTGGGAATTTCGGATTTTTTTTGAATTTTTTCGCAATAATATTCGGAAAATAGATAACTTTTAACACATTTTAATGCAATAAAAATTATTGGTCGGAGTCCCCCTTTCAAATGCTTTAAAACCACTGAAACAATCACAGTTTTGTCCAGAAAATTCTCCGATAAAAACAGAAAGATCCACGAAACCTATGAAAAGGGTATCTTGATTTTGACTTTATATATCTTGGTTCCCGTAAAAGATATCAAAAAGTGATCAACTAACAAAATATGACTAATATTATGATGAACATTATATTAGTTGACTACTTTATGATATCTTTTACAGGAACCGAGATAAATTGGACCAAAATAAATAGTTTGGAAATCAGCGCCCTTCTATTTTACAGGATTATTTTTCTGATTCTGATTATTAAAGGATCTGGAACATTATATGATTTTATTAAAATATTTGGCTCATGAAAAGTTAAACTTATGGGCAAATTGTTAAAGGTGCCGCGCCGTTACAGGCTGAGCTAGGCATTATGCCCCCTCACTGTCCCATCCCCCTGAAATTGGACCATTCCTCTTCTTCTTTTCCTTCCCTTCTTCCTCTTTGCTCCAACTATACAAAAAAATAGACAATAGGGATCATCTCATCATTTTCGTATTCAATTGTTTACGCACAACAAGGAGCACAGACAGATAAAAGGCAGCAGCACATACGTTCTCCTTCCTCGACTCCTTTTTCATCTCCATTTCCTTTTTCTCTGCGTCTCCTCGTAATACACACTGCTTCTCTCTAAAAAATTCAGAACTGAAAAATTCGTTGTTTTCCATTTTTCACCTAGTTCCATTTTTGTTCCCCATCCTCCTCTATTTTGTGGTAATTTTGAGAGAAGGAAGGGAAAAAATGGGAAAATCGAGTGCAAACATTTTTGGGGAAAAAAGAAAAGAGTTGCTATTTTGGAGTGTGTCCATTCGAGAGATTTATCGCATGACAAGGAGCTCTTTTTTGGAGCCAACTGAGACATTTTTGTTTCGTTTTGGAAGTTCTAGGAAGTTAGATTTCGGAATTTTAGTAAAACTCAAAATAAGGAAATTCAAAAAGTTCAAGAAAATCTAAAATTCGAAGTTCTTCAAACTAAGATTTTAATCTCAGAATTTGAGTTTCTGAAATCGAAGTTTTGAAGTTATAGAATTTTTCTGAATTTCGAATGAAAAATTCAAAAAAAATCACCATTTTGAACCGATATTTATATGTTTTAGAAACGGAAAATTTTAGGAATTTTCGAATTTCAAAAATTATTGAAATTCGAAAAAATCATAGTTTACAAAATTTTGAGATTTCGAAGAAATTTGAATTTCAAATTTTGGAATTCTGAAGTACTCGAATTTCTTTTATTTTTGAATTTTGAAATTCTGAAACTTAGAAATTCTGAAATTCGGAAATTCTGATTCTCAAAATCTGAACTTCCCAGATTTTGTGATTCAGAATTTATAAATTTCTGAACTTAGGAACCCGAGAATCTCAGAATCTCAGAATCTTAGAATCTCAGAATCTCAGAATCTCAGAATCTCAAAATCTCAGTATCTCAGAATCTCAAGATCTCAGAATCTCAAAATCTCAGAATCTCAGAATCTCAGAATCTCAGAATCTCAGAATCTCAGAGTCTCAGAATCTCAGAATCTCAGAACCTCAGAATCTCAGGATCTCAGAATCTCAGAATTTCAGAGCTACAGCATTTCAGAAATTTAGAATCTCTGAATTTCTGAATTTCTGAATCTCAAAATCTCGGAATTTTATAACTTTTGAATTTTTATACTTCGGAATCTCAGAAATTTGAAAATTCATAAATGCGGAAGTTCGGAAATTCCAAATCAAATTAACGGAAATTTCTAAAAATCGATTCCCCAAATGCTAACAAATCTCATATGTGTACACTGAAAAGTAAACAAAAATTCCAGTCAGTTGCAAAAAAATCAAAAAATAATACGATTTTGTATTTATTTGATTTTCTGACTTCTCTTTTCTCCACTTCCAGGTGGTGTTTTTGTGTACACAGGTGGGTATAAATTCCAGATTTTTATGTTATCAAAAAAATATCTGACAATGTTTTTGAGCTGAAAATGACAGTCAGAATTTCAGAAAATTCATTTTAACTCTCGGAAATATTTTTCGGACATTGGGATGAAAAAAGAGCAAACTGATTTTCAGGCTTTTGAGGATTTTCAGACCATTTTCCTACATTTTTTTTAATTAAAAGTATTTTTTCAATTATTCTTTTTCAAACTTCCGGATCTTCGAACTCCCCAAATAAAATTTCTAGTCCTTTTCCAATTGCGGCCAATCCAATTCCAGCCAATTCCAACCTCGAATGTTTTCAAGTATTCATAACTTTTTTGGTCCGTTTTTTGTCTGAATTTCGTAGAATATGCCGTTCAATTATTCTCCTTGTTTTTCCAGTTGTCCCTCTTCCCCTTGTTTTCCGGGTTTTCAGAATTTTTTCTAGGAAAAATAAAAGCTAAGGGCAACGATTCTTGGGTTTGTTTCTAGTGAGAATAGAACTAGCCGAAAGACACGGTCTTTAAGAATTTTTTTCTTGAAATTTTTTTTGAAATTTTGAAATTTTGAAATTTAAAAATTCGATTTTTTCAAACTTACAAAGTCCCCAAAGTTTTTCAGGTTTCAGATTGGTTTTCAGAGTTTTAAAATTGCCTGAATCCAAAAAACTTATTTCTGAATTTCTGAATTCCTGAATTTCTGAATTTCTGAATTTTTGAGCTTCTGAATTTCTGAATTTCTGAATTTCTGAATTTCTGAATTTCTGAGATTCTAAGATTACTAGATTTTTGGATTCTGAACTTCTGAAATTCTAACAATTCTAAATTCTGAGATCGTGGAACGGATTCAAAGATTCCAGGAGATTCACAGATTCTTCAGAGTCTTTAAAATTTAAAAATTTTAAAATCCAAAAATGCAATAAAAGAAATAAAAAAATCACGAAATTCCAAATGTTCTGAATTTCTGAATTTCTGATTTTCTGGATACAATAATTTCGGGCGTCCAGAATAACAAATTTTCAAAAAACCAAGAAACCAAAATCACAGGGCAAAACCTAATCATTTTGAGATCAAAAGAACCAAAAATCTAGTAATCTAGTAGGTCATATTTGTTTTTTTTTTCTGTTTCGTTCCCCGATTTTTCCAATTCTTCTTCAACTGATCCTCTCATCAATATTGACTCTTTTTCTCCCTCTCTGTCCTCTTGGCGATCGAAAATTGTTTGGTTTTTTCTCTTTTCTCTAAAAAAACAACACATGATTTCTCTTTCTTTTTTTTTGCAACTTTCCACTTTTTTTCTCTCAAAAGTGCCCTGTTTCTTTTTTGATAAGAAAAATGATGATATGTTTGTTCAGAATGGTTTTTGTAACCGGTTTTGTTTTTTTTTCCGACTTTTTGGTCAGCGGAGGTCAATGAACCTAGTTTCTGTACAAAATATAGGTCTAGGTCATTTTTTGAGAATTCAAAAATTCAGAAATTCAGAAGCTCAAAAATTCAGAAGCTCAAAAATTCAGAAATTCAGAAATTCAGAAATTCAAAAATTCAGAAATTCAAAAATTCAGAAATTCAGAATTTCAAAAATTCAGAAATTCAGAAATTCAAAAATTCAGAAATTCAGAAATTCAAAAATTCAGAAATTCAGAAATTCAAAAATTCAAAAATTCAGAAATTCAGAAATTCGGAAATTCAGAAATTCAGAAATTCAGAAATTCAGAAATTCAGAAATTCAGAAATTCAGAAATTCAGAAATTCAGAAATTCAGAAATTCAGAAATTCAGAAATTCAGAAATTCAGAAATTCAGAAATTCAGAAATTCAGAAATTCAGAAATTCAGAAATTCAGAAATTCAGAAATTCAGAAATTCAGAAATTCAGAAATTCGGAAATTCAGAAATTCGGAAATTCAGAAATTCGGAAATTCCAAATTTACAGTTATTTCTATTAGATCAAACTTTCCACGTGCTGTATATGACCCACTTTACCCACCCTATCTGTCCCACTATTCCTGTTTTTCATTTAGCAAAAAAAACTTCCAGCGCTCCCCATATTTATTTGATCCGTCAGTTCCATTGTACTCATCCCTCGACCTATACTACACCAAATTTTGTGTGTTCGCCTCCCATCTATCTCTCCTTTTCCTTTTTTTTCCAGTTTTCCCATGTGATGTATCAATTCTTCTTCTCCTTGTTTCCTCCGACACCTCGAAAGTCACAAGTGTGTTTTGGGGTGTCCATCTGTTCCACAAATCTAGAAAAACCCTCATTCATCTTTTTTTAGCCTCCCTTCCAACGTGTGTGTCGTGTGATAGTCCTTTCAGGTGACACTGGTGGTGGAAAAAAAGAGACCAGATGACCAGTACTCCTCATGACAAATGACCCAAGTACATTTGTATCTTTTTGGTTGGGTTGGGCAGAGATCATTTCTCTTTGAAAATTGAATGTTTTCTGATCAAAAATTATGGGACATGCTTGTCACTTTGTGCTCAATTATCTCGGCTCCTATAAAATATATCAAAAATTCATCAACTGATGAAATCTTGATAGTTTTATGATAAACATTTTGCTTGTTGACCGATTTTTTATATCCTCTACAAAAACCGAGATAAATTGGGTCAAAGTGAAGCGACTATAGGCCGAGTTCGCGACTGAAAGGCACCCTTTACTTTCATCCAACTTATCTCGGTTACTGTAAAAGATATCAAAAAGTAGTCAACTGGCAAAATGTTTATCATAAAATTAGTAGTATTTCATTAGTTGATTAATTTTTGATATCTTTCACCAAAAACGAGATTAATTTGGTCACAGTTAGGGGACTCTTTGGTCGTCCTGTCAAAGAAGGGCTCCTAACTTTGACCCAATTTATCTCGGTTCATGGAATAGGTATCCAATAACGCCCAACTAATAAAATGTTTAATATACAAGCAGCAATAGATTATCAGATGACCACTTTTTGATACCTTCTACAGTAACACAGATAAAATTGCTCAAAGTTGAAGATTAAACAGAACTTGACAGGATCATAACTCAAAACAAAAAAAAGCTGTACCATTTTGAAAAATTGAATAAATCGTAAAATTTGGTGTTAAACAATTTTGTAGTTTACAACTTTTCGAAATGTACCATGGTTTTAGAGATACGCGCCTTTAAAGGTACATAGAGAAGGTGCTAAGAATTTTGGACGCCAAAAAGGGGGCTACCATGTCTGTGGCGCAATAGTGTCCAAAAAATGGACCTTCTGATTTAGAGACTTAGAACAATGTGACAATGAGAAGTGAAAAATTTCTGTCGTTCAAAATTCTCAGATACCGAAATACTGAAGTTCCAAAGTTCTGAAATTCTGAGATTCTTAAATTTGAAAATTCTCATATTCTGAAGTTCCGAAATTCTCAGATTCCGAATTCTGGAATTCTAAGAATTCTGAAGACAATGAAGAAAATTTCTGCCGTGATTATTGAAAATTCAGAAATATTGAAATTCTGAAGTTCTGAAATTTTGAAGTTCCGAAGTTCTGAGATTCTGAGATTTTGAAGTTCTGAAATTCTGAGATTCTGAGATGCTGAGATTCTGAAGTTCCGAAGTTTTCAGATTCCTGAATACTGAAATTCCAAAGTTCTGAAATTCTAAAAATTCAGAGATTTTCAAGCTCTGAAATTCAGGAATTCAGAAACTTCGTCAAAAAAAATTGTACCCCCGAATCACAAACGTTGTACCCCTAAATGAAATAAGTTGTACCCCAGAATCATTGGTAGATTGTACCCCTGAATCGTTGTACCCCCGAATTTTTGTACCCACGAATCACCATTTTGTACCCCTAAATCAGTTGTACCCCCTTGTACCCCCGAATCATTGTACCCCCCCCCCCCGCCCGAATTTTTGGCCAACTTTAAGCAAAAATTAAGAGATGGGGGTCTAACCCCAAAACAATTGGGTTTTAAAAGTCATCCCCCCTCTCGGTTCCAGGTACGAAAAGTGTCCTGGAGTACCAGTCTGTGTACGGGTGGGTCTCTGCCTCTCCTCTCTCCGAAATGAATCAATCAGCTGTCCTGGCGTGTCTCCTTTCGCATGCTGCGTCGCTCCAAACCCGCTCTCCGTGTTTTTCAATTCTCTTTTTCTCGTTGTCTCTCGCACCACACGACTTTTCGGAAGAGACTGGCGGCATGCTGGCACGTACCCCCAAAGACATATTGACCACTTTATGACCCAGTCTTCTCCAGAAAAAATAAACCCTCGTTCGCCTTTGAAAACCATTCGTATAGTTTTTATTAATCCATACATAAAAATTTTGAGAAGATGAAATTAAGTGTTCCATAGAGAACAATGTTCCAGTTTTCGATCTTTGTTTTGTTCCCCTTCGTCAGCAGACCCTCTCCCATTTTTCTTGTGTTTGTCACGTGTGTGTGTGTGTGAGCAGTTGCACATACTTAGTACGAACTACGTACGGGACATATGTCTAGGAGCAAAAAAACCATTTGATGCGCTAGATGATCGAGCATGAGGTCTTTTTGGTTTTTAAATTGATGTTTTCGATCAGGTTATTGTTGAAATTGTTTTTTGTAGCCCTCTTATAATTCAAAGTGTTCAATAAACTCAAATAAATCAATGATATAGCTGGTCCTAAACCATCACTTTTCCCTAATTACCGTTAAAACATTTGTGCGAAGTTGATATTGTGGGGACCTGGGGATTTATCTCATTGTCTGTCAAAGATATCAAAACATTTTTAACTAACAAAATATTTTTCTTAAAATGTTTAACATTTTGTCAATTACTAATTTTTTGGTACCCCTTACAAGAACCGAGATAATATTAGTCAAAGTTAATAGTAGGGATGAGCCTCTAACAGATCGGGCTCTTAACTTTGACCCTAATTATGAAGTGAAGCGACTATAGGCCGAGTTCGTGACTGAAAGGCACCCTCCAGTTTCATCCAACTTATCTCGGTTACTGTAAAAGATATCAAAAAGTAGTCAACTGATAAAATTAGTGTTATAATATGCCAATTATTTTATTAATTGACAAATTTTGGTATCTCTCATAGTAATCGAGAAAAGTTTTGGCAAAGTTAAGAGCCCGAGTGCGGGCCGAATGGCCTTAAGCGAAATAGCCCTTAACTTGGACCTGATTTATCTTGTTTCTTGTAAAAGATATCCAAAACTTTTCAACTAATTAAATATTTGTTATAATGTGATTGATATTTTTCCAGTTAACAACTTTGTGACATCTCTCCTAGTTATCGAGATAAGTACAATCAAAGTAGTAGGCTTGGACGGCTCTGGACTGTCTGTACAAAAGTTTGTTCTCAATTTCAGAACATGACCTACTCTTCATAATTTTCCCCTCCTGTTTTATCAATCATATGTTTTCAATTCCTCTTATCAGTCAATGGTCAGTTGACAATTTTCTTTCATTGATTAAGCACGAATGTTTGTCCGGATGTCCATCTACCGTAAATGCTCTCTCAGCCTTTTTAAACTCAATTATATCGGTTCCTATAAAAGATATCTGAAAATTTATTAACTGATAAAATGTGTAGCATAATATAAACAACATTGTATCAGTTTACGGATTTTTGATAGCTCCCACCGAAACCGAGATAGTTGAGCTCAAAGCGCACGTATAGGGTTTTTCGATGTCCCCCTTTTGATGATTCAGTGAAGTCACTCATTTATTAGAAATTCAAATTTCCCGCCTTCGCTCCACTTGCAAATTATACATTTTGTCTGAACGAGAAACTGCCAAAGTTCCTCAATCGTTTCCATTGGGAATTCTCACATCACATGCTTCTCCTTTTTTCCTATTTTCTCTCTCTCTCTCTCTCTCTCTCTCTCTCTCCTTTTCTCCATATTTCCAGAAATAGTTTCTTCTCCGTCGTCTTCCGTCATTTATCTCCTTTTTCCTCCTTCTAATCACCATCTCTTCTTTAATGTATTCATGAGGATGAAGATGAAGACGTCGGAGATGGAGTATGAAAATAGGGGGAAGAAAAAGAAGATCATAGGAATACTGATAAGCCATGTGATATGGTTTGTGATCTAGAATCTAAAGGGGGATCTCAAACATCTGATAAACATTCTAGAAGCCAGACATCTAAAAGTTAGAACCTTCAAGATATGGAATCAGGGAATTTCGGATTTTAAAAATCGAGTTTTGGTTCTTATGACCTAGGCAAGGGATCCTAATCCCTTTATCTTTGATCCCAATCACTAAAAACCTTTACTGATATGTATTTTTGATCGGTCAGACAAAGGACACTGCACTTTTTGTTCTAGCTTTTGCACATTCTAAAGCCCCCCATAGGATCCCCATTTGACCAACCAACTGACACTCTCATCAGAATGCATCCAAACGATGTTGCACTTTTCCTCGTCTATCTGCCTCATGAATTCTAAAAAAAATTCTGACGCAGGACGAACCTTTCAAGAATCTTCTTTTTTCGGATATCCAAAATTTTAAATAAGGTCAGAAGCCATATACAGCATTTTCGAAATGAAATTTGGAAGTAGAAAGATGATGAGACACCTAGGAACCTGAGAGAAATCCAGGAATCCAGGAATTCAAGAATCCAGGAATCCAGGAATCCAGGAATCCAGGAATCCAGGAATCCAGGAATCCAAATCTTAAGAATTCAGAGAATCCGCAATTTTTCAAATTTCCAAAGTCGCCAGGTGTCCTCCATTGCTTCCGTCACCTGTACTTCCCCCCCCCCCCCCCCTATATATCAATCTGGCCATGATCTTTCTGCAATTCAACCATCCTATCTGACACCAAAGCCATTTCAATGTTACAACCTTCCTGTCCTCTCGTTCCCCCTCTCTTCAAAAGGTGTCCTTTTAGTGCATGACATAGTGCGAGCCCCTTCTCTTCCGTTTATCTCTGCGTCTCGCTCCCTTTTTATCTCTAAACTCGTTTTTGTGTCAGACGAATGGGCCATTCTTCGAAATGGATGGTGAAAAGGGCGGCCTCTCTAGGCTTTTTTTTTATTTCTGGAGAGAGAACCTATTCCATTTTGTAGTCTAGTTTTTTGAAACATGGCTCTGGTTTTTGAGCTTCTTCTTTGAGCTCAAAATTGTATGTTTTGAACAGATTCAAATATCTTCAAAACTTTAGAAATCAGACTTTTTTTGCCGGAATCAAAAAACTAAAAATTGTATAAAATTAGCAAGTTTCGTCCTTCAAATTGAGCATAACTATCTAAAGGGACACCAAACTTTAAGGTAGTTTATCTTGTTTTTTTTTAAATTTTTTGATAACATAATAAGCTTTTTATCATTGAATAATTTTCGATAAATACTTCTTACATAAACCAAGATATATTTCGTCAAAGCTAGGAGCCCTTCTGCGAAGATTCCCAAACTTTGAGCCAATTTATCTCAATTACTGTAAGAGATATCAGAAAGCTGTCAACTGACAAAATGTTCATGATATTATCACAAGCATTTTATTTGCCAAACGTTTCTGATACCTCTTACAGAAACCAAGATATGTATATTGCGTCAATGTTATGCGCCCTTCTGCTGCAGGCCGATCGATGGGTCCCCAAACTTTGAGCCAATTTCTCTTGTTTCATGAAAAAGATATCACAAAGTGATCAACTGACAAAACGGTTTTTTTTTCAAATTTTTCGCCAAAATTTTTTTTTTGTCCTGTCTGATAAGGCTTTTTCAGAACCAAAATGTTATCAGCAATGCAATGCCTTGCTTGTTTTTGTCCAACTTTCCCAGCTCCTTGTGCTCTGATCTAGACACGACGTGCCTGTTTTTTTCGCCTTTTTTTCACTCACGAGTCATTAGTATAGATCATAAAACAAGAGTTTTGGGCTTATCAAAAAACATTTTTATTAAAAAATTGGAATTTTGCCTTAAACCTGTAATAGAAGGGCCTCCTCACTTTGAGCCAAGTTATCTAGGTCCCTGT
>NC_013490.2:11290112-11303077 GCF_000004555.2 Caenorhabditis briggsae | reverse complement strand
TTGTTAGCTGGAAAAATATCAATCACATTATAACAAATATTTAATTAGTTGAAAAGTTTTGGATATCTTTGACAAGAAACAAGATAAATCAGGTCCAAGTTAAGGGCTATTTCGCTTAAGGCCATTCGCCCAAAAAAGTTGTCAACTACAAAAATAAAGCCCAATTTTTGATTAGTATTCTCTGACATTTTCAGACAAATTGGAAAATTCCGAACCACTTTTTTCAGGACTCCAAAGTTGACTATTTTGGACACGAAATTTCGGTATTTTGAACTTTCCAGAATAGGTTATATTTTTTCAAAGCTCTGAATTCCAATTTTTCGAAAATGTTTTTCAAAATCTGAAAATCGCTAAATTTATTTTTTTTTCAGTGTAAACGTCGGGTGCGGTCCGGCCGAGGAGCGTGTCCTTCTGACCGGTCTTCATGCGGTCGCCGACATTTATTGTGAGATCTGCAAAACGACATTGGGATGGAAATATGTGAGTAGTATAAAGAACAGTTGAATAGGAGGGAGTGTGATGAGGGACAAATGGAGGTCAAGGGGGTGATAAATTTTTTGAAAATGGAAATTTTGGCGCCAAAATGAATGTTTGGGAATAAGGAATTTTCTAAGGAATAGAAAGGTTTCAATCATAATAGAATCGAAGGATTTAAGAATCCAACAACCCAAATAGCTAATTGTAAGGAAACAGAATCTAAAAACCAACAATCTAAGATTTCAAGATTTCAAGGATCCGAGATTCCAAAAATTCGAGCATTCAGAACTCCAAAAAATTTTAAAAAATCCAAAAAAAACCAAGGAATTCTGAAAACTCTAAAAGTTTGTAAAAATCCAAAAAACCAAAAATTCCAATGAATGTCAATTTTTCGGAGTTCTGGTGAACTCAAAAAAATTCAGAAATTCCGAAGAAGTTCTAGAAAATTCAAAATTTTAAATAAATCTTAAAAACTCCAAATATCCTATAAATGTAATTCCTGTAATTTCAAAAAACACAAAAATTCAAAAAATTCGAAAACCCTAATTCTCTATTCTATATTTTCGGGTCCATACACTTTTAAATTTCCGATTTTTTGTTAAATTCCAAAAGTCCACCCATCTGACCCAATGTCTAGTACCACATAGCACCATACAACAGATGTTCTTTTTTTCAAATTTCTCCTTTTTTCAGGAACATGCATTTGAATCTTCGCAAAAGTACAAAGAGGGCAAATTCATCATCGAATTGGCGCATATGGTGAAGGACAACGGATGGGATGAGCAGAACGATTCATAACCAATGACCCCAATTTTTTAAACAATTTTCCCATTTCTCCAGAAGTTTCTTTCATTTTATTCACGGATTTTTTTTGGATTCTAGAAGATTTTGGTATTTTGGAAGTTAAGGAATCCAGAAAATTACTGAACAATTCTAAACTTTTAGAATTGTCAGAAAATCTGGATTTTCCAAAATTCTCAAAAACAAGATAATTCAGAATTCCGAAAAAATCCTGGATAATGAATTTGATCTCTCTTTTTTCCATTTTTTCTCTGATTTTTTGTACATATAATGTCTAAAATTTGGAATAGGCCATTGACCTCAAACGCCTTTCATTCCCTTTTTTTTACTCATTTTCTGACCCAGCCACCCACATCTCATCATTTTTCATCATCAAAAATTGTTTTGCTTTTTTTTTCTTTTTTCTCTTGCAGTCAACGATTTTTTTTTCTGTTTTAAACTATTAATTTCAAATTTTGGAGGGGAGAATCCTGAAAAGTTTGGTTAGGAAGTTAAAAAAAGTATGGTAGATCAATAATGTCCAAATTTCAAAAAAATTCAATAGATCAAAAATGTCTAAATTTTGATCTACCGAAATTCGGAAAATGTCCATTTTTGTTTTTTTTTGAGATTTTTGCTATTTTTGAGATTTATTTTCTTTTGTCTGTGAATTTTGGCATTTTTCGGTTTTTTTTCTGACAAAAATCTGATTTTTTTAAGTTTTGGGATTTTTGATTTTTTGAAAGTTTTGGAAATTTGGAATTTCTAAAATTTCGAATTTCTGATTTTTCGAATTTTCGAATTTCTGAATTTTTTTTTGGATTTCGAAATTTTTTCTCTAAATATCGAAATCTCTAAACTCCCCAAATCACTAGGCTACACCGACCCAATTTCCAAGGCTACAAGAATTTCTTTTTCCTCCAAAATTTGTTTTTTTTTCTTCTTTTTCTCTCATTTTTCAATTTTTTTTGTCTCGCAACAAAAAACAGAACACAACACAAATCACGCGGCGATTTATCTCTAATCCTTTGCGTCTCCTCTCATCTCATGCTATCTCGCCCTTCTACTAGGTACTTTTCTATTTTTACTTCTTCCCCCCACTTTCAACGGTTCCTTTTTAGCCATTTTCCTTTTTTTATTTTTCCGGAATTTTCTGTGTGACGTGGCAATTTATTGACTTTTTGATCCCCGATTTTTGATTCCTGAAAACCTAAAAACCCCATTTTTCTTCTGAAATTCCAAAATTCCTTTTTTGACCTAAACACGTGAAAAAGAATGAAAACTTTTTTCTTAAAATGTCGGAACTTTTTAAAAATTCTGAATTTTTTTCTAGAACAATGAGGGATGACAAACCACTGACTACAGTAATCTCAACGACAAGCACTGGACCTACAAGTAATTCGAAAGATCAAGAATTCGAGTTGGTCGAAAAGTGAGTTGGTTTTTTGTTCAGACTGAAATTCTGGGATTTTTGAGCTTTTTGGAAATCCGAATTTCTGGAATTTCTGATTTTTCTAAATTTCCCGGAATCCTATAGGCCTGAATTTCGTGGAAATTTGGGATTTTTGAATATACCGGGTTTTCTGAATTCCTGAAGTTCTGAAATTGTGAGTTTCCTGGACTGTTGGGAATTTTGGAATTTTGAGGATTTTTAGGGATTTTACGCATTTCGTAATTTTTGTATATACTGGGGTTTTTGGAATTCTGAAATTCTGAGTTTTTTATAATTTTTGAATTTCTGAATTTCCAGAAATTTCCTGGATTTTCGGGTATTTTGGGGTTTTTATGATTTTTGGAAACTTTCGAATTTTTTGAATTTTTTCGAATTTCTGAATTTCTGAGCAATTTGGTTTTGAGCAATCTGAATAAGTTCAATAAATTTCCAAGGAATTTTATGACCGAAAAAATACTAGACCCCAGTTTTATGTTCCATATCTCTCGAGCTGAGGTAGTTTAGTCAAGAATTCGATATAATTTTTCTTCAAAAATTATGAACTTTTCCTATGAATCTGCCTACTTTTTGTGAGTTTTTGCATGCTATTTTTTTGGAGATTTTGGAGAATGTGTCACAAAAAAACAGTGTTACTTTTTGTCACAAAAAAACAGTGTTATTTTTTTGGGTTTTCAGTTATGCCAATTTTTTGCTTTTCTGTATTTTTTACTAAAAATCAGCGGGAAAAGAAACATTTCAATAATTTCAGTGAATATTACTTTTTAGAATTTTTAGAACATTTGAATTCTGTAGATGTCTAAATTACGAGGATTATTCAAAAAAATTTGAAAAAAGTTGGGTCGGGGAACTTTTAAAAAATTGAATACTGTAAATCCTGTAATATAAAAATTCCCAGATTTTAACCCTATTTATCTCGGTTACTGTAAGAGATATCAAAAAGTGATCAACTGACAAAACATTTTTGATTTTTTGATAAACTTTTTGTTAATTGATCACTTTTTGATATCTCCAGGAACCGAGATGAATTAACTCAAAGTTAAAAGTGTGGACTAGTGTCGGTAGCCCTAACTTTGACCTAATTTATCTCGGTTTCTGTGAAAGATATCAAAAAGTAATTGTCTAATGAAAATGAAATGCTTATCATAATATCACTAACATTAAATCAGTTGATCACTTTTAGATATCTATTACATAAACCGAAATAAATTGCCTCAAACTTAGTGGGCACTTCTATTAGAGGTTCCACGGTTCACCACAACGGTGGGTAATACCCTCCCATCATATGTATTAGTTTAGAAAAACATCTAAATTTAAAACAACTGAATTTAGCAAGATTAAACGTATTAGAACTTTTGAATTTTTCAAATCGACAAAAACCACCAAAATTTCTCATGAAAAAAATGCAGCGACTTTAGCACATGACCCAAAAAAAAAGACTGTGCAGCAGTTGTAACATTACTATAACAATTTGTAAGTGGTAGTACGTGACAGTCACTAGTCATACTTCTGTCAAAACGACAGAGGGCAAATGAGATAAGAGACAGAGTGAGAGAGTGTGGGAAATCGAGGAGAATTAGAGAAAGAAAGAATCAGAGGGAAAGACAAATAATCGAAGAAACAGGCAAGGGTGCCCCGGCACGCTAACACAATCGGTCATTTATTATTAGACCTGTTTTTTTTTCGCTTTTCGATTTTTTTTTCTTTTTTTTTTAAATCCAATTCTAATGGAAAGTTCCATGAATACCTCCACTGAGAACTTAATTGACAATGAGTGAGTTTTTGTTGTTTTTGAAGAAAATCATAAATTTAAAAAATTTAGCTATTTAAGGAAAGAAAATGTTGAAAAATCCTTTTAAAATAGACTCACAACACTTCAAATTTTTGACAGGAAGTTGGAAATTCAGAACTTCAAAATTCAGAAATTCAGAACTCCAAAAAATCAAAAATTAAAAAATTCAGAAATTCGGAAAATCAGAACTTCAATAATTCAGAAATTCAGAAATTCCTAAATTCAGAAATTCAAAATATTCCAAAAAATCAGATATTCTGAAATTCCGAAGATTTCCAAAAGATTCTAAAAAACTCAAAAAAAAACTCAAAAAATTCTGAAATATCAGAAATTCGGAAAATCAGAACTTCAAAAATTCCGAAATTCAAAAATTCAAAAATTCAAAAATTCGGAAGTTCATAAATCCAAGAAATTCAGAAATTAAGAAGCTTTTTTTGAAAAAGTCTTTCCCTAAAAAATATAAAATTTGTCACCTCCACAAAAAATTTAATTTTTTGACATGAAATCCAACACCTATGTACACATATATTCTGTTTCCGAGAGACCCTCTTTTTTTTGTTTCAGATGGACACCAACGACGTCAAATATTCTGGCGGAGCATCAGCAGGAAATCGAAAATGCACCAGAATCCACGACGTGCGTGGAGGTGGAGAGGACGATGTTGGGATTCAGCTCGTTTTTGATTGGAATCAAATCGGTCAATCTGATTGTCTATCTGGTTTTGCTCATTGTTTCGGGTACGGCTTTTTTTTGGGTTCCAGATATTCTCAATTTTTTATTTTCTATTCTCAGATCCTTAGATTCTTAGGATTCTTAGGATTCTTACGATAATGAGATTCTGAGGTTCTGAAATTCTGAGATTCTGAGATTTTGAAATTCCGAAATTCAATTTCCCAAAATTACAGTAATCCTTCTCGACAACTCATTTTTCTACACAATACTTGCGTTTGGATGTGCAGAACTCGTGCTGATCATTATTACAGTATACCATGGGATCCGGTCAACGCTGAGTGAGTTTTTATTCAAACGGGGACTAGTTTTGGGTTTCTAGGCCACCACTAAATTTTTTGTTTCAGAAGTGGTATTCGCAATGCTTGGCTTTGAGATGGCTCTATCCCTGGTCAAGCTCGTTTTCGCCATTGTTCTGATGGCCAAGGATGGTGGACAGGATTGCTCAGCGTTAGTTTTTGGAAAAATAATTTTTTAGAATTTTCTCTTTTTTTCAGAGACCATCCATGCGCAATTCTGACAATTTCCGAAAAAGAGCGATTCGGACTATTCTTCTTTATTCTATTCACCGCCTTTTGTGATGGACTAACCGCTCTATTGACAATTGCCGTAAGTTTATCAATGGAGCGCATTTGCTATGACACTCTGAAATTTCCAGAACTCTCCGCAAATGCACCAATTCGAGCTGGGTGATGAGTACCTCTTCTAGATTCAATTTGATGACCTGAAAATAGGAAAAAAAACGGGATATTTATAATTTTACGCAAATTCGATCGTGTATTTTAAATCTTTTTTTGCCATACCAGTGTGAATAAACTTGTGATTATTTTTCGAATTTTCGTGAAATTCTCCAATAACCTATTATCCCCCACCAAAACATCCAGGGGTCAAAAAAACGCCAACGAGCCGCTTCGCGATACACGAATCAGTTATTCTCTCGGATTTTCGTGGACAACTCGAATCGCCAGTTCTCCTCCATCTCTCCAACTAACTACGATGCCTTTGTAAGTTTTGCTCTGATGCACAAAGGGGTTCGAAATATTTTGGCAGAAACCGCGCTCCAGCGAGCTCGAGTTGAGGTTCGCCGAGGCGCGATTTCTGGCAAGGCGGAGTCAAATTCCGCGGAAAGAACATTTCGGGAAAATAATTCATGGGAAAAGTGGGCGGAGTCAAGCGGTGGAGCCAAAATTGGTAGTTGCGCCCAGTTTTCCTCATGACCGTATGCGAGTCGCAAAACAGTGCGCATCTTAATTTAGGCTCCGCCCCTTGACTCCGCTATAGGGCACTTAGACTTGTGGGAAATCCAGGATGCTGGATCTAGTACTGCGCCTGGGCTTGCCTAGCTCTATTCTGTCACATTTTGACGGACTCTATTTAAGGTTCCAATTTTTGTTTTGATTCGGGTCCCAAATAAGCTCACCTGATTGCTGGAAAAAATCAAGCTTTTTCCTAAAAAAAATACTTTTCTAGAACCACTGAGAGCCAAGAAACCGTAAATTCTCATCATTTTATTTTGAGCTCGCTTATCTTGATTTCCATAAAAGATATTAAGAAGTACTCAACTGGTGAAATGTTTATCATGATATCATCAATATTTTATTAGTTGACAGACTTTTGATATCTCTGATAGTAACCGAAATACTTGAGCTCGAAGTGAGCTGCTCAGAAATACCGTATTTCCTCTATTAGAAGCCCATCCAGACCCTAAACTTCGAGCTTGATTATGTCGGCTCCTTTCAGAGATAGCAAAAAGTAATCAACTGGTAAATTGTTTATCATGATATCAGCAATGTTTTATCAGTTTACTACTTTTTGATATTTCTTATAGGAACTGAGTGAGCTGAAAGTTGGCCGACCCTTCTATGTAACGCCGAGCCTCGAGAGACGCAGAGAAGTTAGAGCTTTTAGTTTCTCTGCGTCTCTCAAAAATTTTTGAAAAACATAATATAAAGGAGACGATCCTTGTTGAACTGATCTTTCAAAACCAGTAATTTTCCCCTCAACCTGGACAATTGCAGACTTCAAAAACAACCTGATCCTCTAGAATCTGAAAATTGCAGACTGAAGAAATCGAATCCAACGGAAGTGCACATTTCAACAAGCCGTGATCTCGTGCAACGCACACTTGTCTTCCGCAACACCACCGGCAAAGACTTCCTTCTCAAACTGATTGCCTCGAGCGACGCGATCTCGTTCCCGACGAACGTTTTCCGTTTCCCACCACTCTCGCATCGCGTCATTCAGTTCCGTGTCGCCTCGTCGAAACTTTCGCAATGGGACAAGAGCAAACTGTCGATTAAAGGATACGTGGTGCCGGTGTACGCCAAGAATCTCAAGCAGTTTATCGATCAAAAGACAACGGTTGGGACCACGTGCCAGGAGGCGTTCGCCCTGTCTGTGAAGTTCACTGATCAGTTCTCGGCTCCACAAACTATCATCAACTTGCCAGGAAGTGCCACGTGTATCGAGTCGACGGACCATCCGGTGGATGTGGAAGAGTTGGATACTGCGACCGCAGTTAATATTGAGAGAGGTCAGAAATTCAGAAATTCAAAAATCTGGAAATTCCAAATTTCAAAAAATTAAAAAAAAAATCAAAAATGCGAAATTTTTGAAATTTTGAAATTTTGAAACTTCTGAATTCCAAAAACCAAAAAACTAGAAAAAATTCCAAACATTGTGATTTTGATATTCTGATAATCTTAAGATTTGAAGCTCTGAATTTTAGATATTCGGAAATCCTGAAATTCTGAAATTCCAAAAGTCTAAAAATTGCCAAAATGCTAAAAATCCCTGATAATAGCCAAGAATCGCGAAAAACCTGAAAATCTTTGAAATCCTAAATTTTGCTAAAAACCGCCGGAAGTTCCAAAACCGCCAAAAATCGCAGAAAACCTAAAAATCGCCAAAATCCAATAGTTTCTTCAAAAATTTCAGAAACTGCGAAATTTCCAAATTTTCGGAAACTGCCAAAAATTCGGAAAATTGCCAAAAACCTGACAATCGCTAAAAATCATAGAAATCGCGAAAAATCAAAAATTCCGAAAATTCGAAACTTTCAAAATTCAAAAATTCAATAAAATTCAATATATTCAAAATTTCCAGATGTGGTCACCGCCGCCCCCATTGGCTCATTGATGGGATTCGTTGAGGAGTACAAGAAGGGACAAAAGACCAAGGGATGCTGGCTGTCGAACTACATTTGCGGAGGACCAGCTGCTGATAAGGAGAAGCCATCGATGCGATCCCGTCGCTCGTCTCGCTCATCGAATCGTTCGGCCAAGAGTCAGACAAGCTGCCGTTCGCAAGCCCTTAAGAAGAATAAGGATGTGAATGTGTGTCTCGAGGCGACTCCATGCGGTGGTTCGACCATCCAGGCATAGGAGCCTATGCTCTCGCTACTCGGTTACTCCACCATTTCTCGACTCAAAACCAAACCAACCCCTTGATGAGTAATTTCGACTTCTCTCTGTCTCAATGGAGCGAACGTAGTGTGTGTAAAGTATGTTTTTGAAAAATAAAGTATTTTATTGAAGATTTTTTCTTATTTTTTTAGGTGCCTTCTGAATACTTTTCAGAAAGCATTTAGCCTTATTCTGCCTATCTCGCCCTATTTTCCGACCTTTTGCTTATGCCTTATTTTCTCATGTTGCTCTAAAATGTCTCTCTTCTGGTCTATCTGTTTATCGCTTTAACCTAAAAACTTTCTGAAAATTGCGAATTTTGAAAGAATTTTTGAGGATTTCAATTTTTCTGAAAAATTTTACTGACAGACATTTCAATTTTTCTGAAAAATCTTTCTTTCGAAGTTCTGAGAAACCAGAAGCACCCCAGATTAGGGAAAAAAACTATGGTAAAACCTGTATTAGAAGGGCACCTTGGAGATACTTTGGAGCAATATGCCGGCTCCTCTAATACAGGTTTTACGGTATTCAAAGTGAAGATTCACAAAAATCCTAAACTACGGTACATATAAATATTTATTGAAAAATGAAAAATAGAAAATTAGAATTGAAGAAGAAGAAGTGTCGCATTGATTACATGTAGGTGTAGTAGGCGTCCGTGGAGACAGAGTCGTCGTCGTTGGAGCTGAAAAGTTGGATAGGATCAGTACAATTATATCGTTCTCCTGGTGGCTACGGTATCCCTACACACAACCTCTACACACAATGAATCCGGTGGCTACAGTATTCTTCTTGATACAGACTCTGGTAGCTACAGTATCCCTCTATATACAATGGCTATGATGGCTATAGTATCTCTCTAGTTACAGTGACCCTGGTGGCTACAGTATTTATTTAGTTCCAGTGAGCCGTGGCTAAAGTATCCTTCTAGTTACAATGGCCCTGGTGGCTACAGTAACCCTCTAATTACTGTGAATCTGGCGGTTACAGTTCATCTCTTGTAAAAATTCATCTGGTGGCTACAGTACCCCTCTAGCCACAATGATTCTAGTGGCTACAGTATACACCTCGAGTTACAGTGACTCTGGTTGTTACAGTATCTCTCTACTTGCAATGACTCAGTGACCCCATTTCTAACATCAGAAAATGATATTTGCATTGAGCTACGAAGATTTGAAAGGTACAGTAACCCAAAAACTCTAGAAATAAAAAACTACAGTATCTTAATTTTGGATTTATTCAGCTTACCGTGAGCTTACCGTGAATAGGAGGTAGCGCATTTCCATGTGTTCGTCAATAGATGAGTCGAATTCTCCAACTGAGAATCCAGAAAATTGTCAGGGACATATTCTTTAACAAACGGTGCTTTCTCCTTCACAGTAGCTTTTCCATACTCGAAATCATAGCCAGCAAACATGAAGAAGAATCGAATGATGGACCAATTGGGGTTGATATGAGAATTGGGGTTGACGACATCCTGAAGGTAGTCCTCTCGACTCGACTCCCAAATAGTTGGTGGAATACAGCACCGAGGGAAACGGCGTAGAATACGCGGCATGTCTATACCGAATGACCAAATGAACTGAACTATCACTGCTCCGACAGGGCAGTGGGCGTGTCTTCCTTTGTAGCCGCGTAGGACCGTACGTCGAATGGCGACACGCCCAAAGGAAAACTTCCAGAAGGTTGTGAAGGAAGACGGGCAAACAGGGAAGTGTTTCAGAGCAGCCCCGTGTTTCAAGATATTTTGAATATGGAGAGGAAACAGATATTAAACCGTGCACGGTCTCCCGAGTTCTCAACACTGCGTTGCAGGTTTATACAGCCACTCATGTTTTGGATCATAACTTTTGAACCGTTAGAGCTATCAATCCAGGCTAAAAACGTATTTTTGAGTACAATTTTTTTTTAAAGTTTCGCCGCGCGGAAACGCGCTCCGCTGAGAAAAAGGCTTGCAGCTCATAATAGAGAGCGTGCTGTGGAAAAGAAAAAAAAGGTGGACAGGTGTGAGTATGTTTTTTTGATTCGAGGAGAAGAACAACATTGAGAAAAGCAGATAGATTTTGTTTTGTAATTTCACACCTGTCAATGTTTTTCAATTTGAACTTCTGCAATATTAGAAAGTTGGGGGAAGAGAAGGAAAGTCCTTCTTGGGGGCTCCAGAGTTTATGAAAAATTCCGGAGACATTTCTTGGCAAACATCCTGTAGGGCAGTTCAAGATCTCACCGATTTATCTCGATTCTTCTTTTCAGGTTCTTAGTCATCCTTATCCAGAAATCTACTCTTTTTTTCAAATCCTTTTGATAGGAAAAATACGTGCCAGTAAATGGTCTGACCAGCTTTTTTTAAACTTTTTTAGTCCTTCTTTATCTAAAATAATTCAAATTTCTCTCCCTTATTAGTGCACCAATGACTTGGCCGCCGACACCATCCAGCACCACCACTGATTCATCGAGCGCATCCCTTTGACGGGAAAGATAAGAAAGTCGGCGCCGTGTTGATATAGGATGAGGTGTTCATATGGTGTCTCTTTTTCGGGTTCATGATGTCGGGGAATGTGCCGGGTCGTGGGTAGGGAGTTGAGGAAAAAATTGAATTCAGAAAAAAATCGAGAAAACATGGGACAAGAATTTGAAATCTCAAGTAAAGTATAGTAATATCTCATTTATAGTGTGGTTACTCTAATAAAAGCCCGCTCAAAACGGCAACTTTGAGCTCAATTATCCCGATTCACAGGAAAGTAGATTTTTGATAAATCAAAATTCAGGATTATTTTAGTTTCTCAGGACTTCAAGGACAAAATTTTCGGGTTTTGAAATTTTGAAACTTCAGACTTTTCTGGAGTTTTGGCATTGAACAGTGTTTAACGGAAATTTCGAAATTCTGAAATTTAGAGTTTATCTGTTTGTCCGGATGTCCAATTGTGCAAAATTTTGGATAAGCCATATCATTTGTATCCAGTGGGTACCATACCCCGGAAAAAGTAGGTACTTTCACTTTCCGAACCTTTGCAACACAAAACTCACCAGCTACAGTACCCCGGACAAGAAGATAATGTATTTTGACATTATCGGTGGAAAGTAGTCAATTGTGAAGTCCTAAAAAAGTATAGCAGAATTTTTCGATTTATCTGAAAATTTGAGAGTATACTAAACAAAAATAGAGCTTCGTTTTTGTAGTTGACACCTTTTTTGTAGTTTTTTTTAGTTTTTCAGATATTCGCTTTTGAAAATACCGTATTCTCCTACCCTCCCCTTCCCTTGTATTGTGGCGACTTCCATCTTTAAAGGCGCATATCTCAAAAAACTAACAAGGTTACAGAAAAGTTGATAATTACAAAAATGAAGTTCTAAATTTTTTGTCCAGTATACTCTGAAATTTTCAGATAGATCGAAAAATTCTGCTATACTTTTTTAGGACTTTGAAATTGACTATGTTCCACTGGAAAACGGAAAAAGAAGGTATTTTGTCAGATCCTTCTTTTAGCCATTTATGCATTTTTAGACTATTTAGGTTGTAGGCAGTGTTCATGTTTGTTCCACTTTAAGCTTTTATTTTTGATCTGTTTCCGTTTTTTCACCTTTTCAGTTTGTATCCGTTCTCATACTCTCTATTTTTATTACGTCATTTTTTCCCCAATTTTATTAAGAAACTCGATTTTTCCCGTGAGCCCCTCATCCACCTATTTTTCCCAAATCACCCATCGTCCACATGATCCACGGGTCACCAACCGCCCATCTCCCCCTGGCACCCGACTCCTTCATATCCCTTCTGATACCAAGGATCTCAGTCAAAAATGGACAGAAGCATCGATCGTCGTCACTGCGGACACTGTCATCAGTCGATTGGAAGCGAGGCGTTGGTCGCAATGAATCGTCTCTGGCATCCGGAACATTTCACCTGTGCATCGTGCAAGCGTCCGATCAAGCAGACTTTCCAGGTGAGAATTGGGGATCTAGGGATCTAGGAATAAAGGAATCTAGGAATCTAGGAATCTAGAAATCAAAAAATCTCGGAATCTAGAGATCTATGAATCTAGGAATCTCAGAATCTCAGAATCTCAGAATGTCAGAATCTAAAAATTTCATCTTGGAATTTAGAAATCTACACAGGTGATTCGTGAACAATCCGTAACGGACGGTCAGCGTTCGGGCGCGGTTGAAATAGGAACCGCATACGGACCGCACGCGACCCGTTTTCAGAAAACTACAACACATTTTCCCGTATTCCTCCGTATTCTGTCCGTTCGCGAACTCCGTATCCGATCCGCTTGCGAATGATAGACAAACGGATCCGTTCGCGAACCAGACAAAAGTAAGTCGCGAACGGATC
>NC_013490.2:11285298-11289858 GCF_000004555.2 Caenorhabditis briggsae | reverse complement strand
AATTAGTTCATGACTACAGTCCATTCATATCATAACAGACCCTGATATTTATTTTGGTCTAACTCTGATCTTCCCGAATCTCTTACATCAACCATTTCAATTTTTCCCATTTTCTTCAGTAGTTTCTTTCGAAGTTCCGAGTGAAAGTTGCATAACTCACTATGGATACGTCACCCTTCTCATAAAACTTTCCTTGACGTTGCTGTGGCAAGCATGGGCTTCTGTCCGCTGTAAGTGGCGATCGGATCCGTCTGTTTATCACTCGCAATCGGAACGGATACGGAGTTCGCGACCCGACAGAATATGGAGGAATACGGAATAATGCCTTGTGGTTTTCAGAAAACGGGTCGCGTGCGGTCCGTATGCGGTTCCTATTTCAATGAGAATCCCGCACTCCTATCTCATGTAGTTGTCATCCGGAAATGATTTTTTCACCAAATCAGCGGAAATAAGGGAATATATATATATATATATATATATATATATATATATAAATTTGGAAATTTCCGTTTTGGATTATCTCCAAAACGATTTATGCGAGGGCTTAAGATTTCATGACTCCGGATTTCTTAATTTTTTTTTGCAGATTTCTTTTGCATTTTCTGAAAAAGTTGAATTTCGAAATCATGATGTTTTTAGAGTTTTTGAAATTTTGAATTACTAAAATTTGAAAATCTTGTTTTTTTGAATTTTCAAATTTCTAAATTTCTGAATTCCGAAACTTCGAAAATTCGAACATTTTGGACTTCTGAATTTCCGGATTCTGGAACTTCAACTTTCCGAATTTCTGAATTTTTCAAAATTTTCGAATTTCTGAATTTTTGAATTTCTGAAATATTGATCATTTTAGTTTTTGAATTAAAATTTGAAATTGCGAATTTTTTGGAATTCTGAATGTTTGAAGTCGTGAATTTCTGTTTCTCTGAATTATCGAATTTCCGATCACTTGACTTTCTGAAATTTCAATATTCCCAAATTCCAGGCCGCTGACAACCACGCCTACTGTGTCCAATGCTTTGCTCAAAAGTACAATCCAAAATGTGCCGGTTGTCAAGAGACTCTTGTTGACACGTGTCTTCTGGCTCTCGACCGTCACTGGCATCCGAGATGCTTCACTTGCTCATCGTGCAATCGTCCACTTCCAAACGGCGAATTCTATTTGGTCGACGATAAACCATACGATTTGGACTGTCACTGGGCGAAACGTCTCGAGAAGAGAGAGCATATGGAAAGAGGAGAGCGTTAGAGAAAGACGTCCAAAAACAATTCGGAGTCCTAGAGATTGGTTTATTAAATAATATTTGTGTTTATTTGTGTTTAAAAAAAATGTTTTTTTGTATTGTATTTTTGTGATTCGAGACCGAATTGCCCCCGATTTAACTGAACACATAAACTCTTCTATTTTTGTAATGAATGTAATTTTTTGTTTTTAAAAAATTTTGGAATTCCAAAAATTCTAAAAATCAGAAATTCGAAAATTACGAAATTCAGAATCTCCGAATCTCAGAATCTCAGAACCCCAGGGTTTCAGAATCTCAGAATTTCAGAATTTCAGAATTTCAGAATCTCAGAATCTCAGAATTTCAGAATCTCAGAATTTCAGAATTCTGAAATTATGAAATTCAGAATTCAGAATGCACAATTCAGAATTCAGAAGCTCAGTAATTCAGAAATTATCAATATTCAGAGATTAAGATAACTTTAAAATTCAAAATTTCCATGAATTTCAAGATTCAAAAATTCGAAATCCATAAGTTCAAAAGTTCCGAATTCCTTGAATTTCTGTAAATCTAAAAAAATTCGGCATTTTTAGAATTTCTAGAATATCCGGAATTTTCATAATAATTTCTTTGAAATTATTGAAAAACTGAAACTTTCAATTTTTCATTTTTCAGGAATTCCATTTTTTTTTGGGATTTCTGGAGTTTTGAAAATAAAGCTTGTAGCCATTGAGAAATATTTTTTTCAAAAAGCGAAAAATAAAAATTTCGAATTTCATATTAGGCCAATGACTATGCCCATTTCTGGTTTCGAAAAATCACATACTGATTATTTTTAATCATTAAAAGTTTATTGAAACACATTCAATACATTTCAATAAACTACAATACATTTTTTCATTTTTCAAGACAAAAGTGGTGGGGGGGGGGGGCGAGGGGAGAAGAGGGGAAAAAGAGTTCTGGCCACAAAGTTCAAGAGTCAGAATTTGAAGAAAAAGGATTCGGCGCGCTCGACGCTGTAGTATTTTTTGTTGGGGAAGAGGAAGGAAATATAAATAAAAAAGAGGAGGAAAAAAGTAGATTCACAGAGACACAAAGAATTCGAAAAAAAGAAGAAATCAAAGGAGAAAATACATAAAATAGAATCGAAGGAGATTATTTGAAAAGGATGGTACAAAAAGAAGCGAGATGAGTAAAAATATGATTTTTGCCGTTTTTGTTGAAAAGATGGGCTGTTCGAAAATTAAGATTACATGAATCTATGAGTCTACGAAGTTGTTTGAATTTTAGGAATTTTAAGAATTTTAAGAAAATTTTACACAGGGCGACAAAAAATGTGTTGAAAAATGAAGTGCAGGGGGATTCTTTTTTGGAACACCGGGTTCTCGGAAGGGGGCGGGGCTTAGAAGGTAAATCTAGGTTAATAATAATAATAGTCTCACATTTTGAGCAACAAAACATTGGTCCTTTTCAGAGAGACATTCAGGGGAAAAGGGGCGGGGTTTCCAGAAGAGAAGCTCCGCCCAGTTTCACCCGGGGACACACACTGGGCGAAAAGAAACTTGGGTAAAATGAGTAAAAAGGGGGCGGGGCGTCTACTGCAAAAAAAAGAACCATCTAGATGGAAGCGGATGGGGGCGGGGCCGGGGGCTACTACGGTTTTTCTGAAATTTGATTGATGGAATTTTTTTTGTTGGATAGAAAAAAAAACATGATGACAGATGGATGGATGATGGAGCAAATTTTTGACAATTTTGGAAAAAAAAGAGAAAAACGAAATGGGCGGAGCAAAACGAAAAAAGGAAAAGAAAAAAGCGAGTAGTCTTTCTAGCATGGTCTAATCGGGTTTTTTCTTCCAGCATCTAGTGGCCTAGAAATATTTCTAGGCCATGAGAGACGCAGAGAAGAAAATTTCTCACAAATGTACTGTATATTCACACTTTTTACATTTTGTTGGGGGTATACAACAGACGCGATTGATGATGGGGGTGGGGACAGAGATAGGAATGCAAATTCGCTCTATTGACAAAAATTTCAAAAAATGTCAATAGAGCGAATTTGCAAAAAGGTTAGTAAAATCGAGAGAAGGTTTAATATTTGTTGTGTCCATGGTACGGTGCCATTGGGAACATTGGCGATTGAGCCTCCAGGGCCAAGTGCTGTCCGCCACTGTTTAGGCTGTACAGGCTGGACGAGTCGAATTGATGGGGTCCACGGTTTGAGGAGCCGCCGGGGGTGGAGAGGCCAGAGTAGGCGCCTGGCATGTTGTTGAAAACTGAAAACGGAAAAAAAGGTTGTTTGTTGAGGTGGCCTAGAAACCGACACGGTAGCCTAGAAATCCAAAAATTAGTATTTTAGGCAACTGTTGTCTTTCAGGGATTCCAGGACCAAACATAAATTGATGGCATGATTGCCTAGTATCTATGATTGCCTAGTATCCGACAAGATGGCCTAGATATTCAAAATTTGTGATTCTAGGTCACTGCTTGATTTCGGGGGTTCCAGGACATTCTGGGTTTTGTATGATGACCTAAAATCCGACAAGATGGCCCAGAATTCGAAAATTGGTATTCTAGGCCACTGGTTCATTCTTTCTAGGCCACTGTTTCATTCTGAGGATTCTAGACAATTCTAAACTTCGCGTGATGGCCTAGAAATCAACTTTTTGGTATTCTAGGTCACCGTTAGATTTGGCGATGGTCTAGAAATCCGAAATTTAAAATTCTAGGCCACTTTTTGATTTTGGGAATTCTAGAACTATCTAGATATCGTATGATGGCCTAGTATCCGACAAGTGGTCTAGATATTCAAAATTTGTGATTCTAGGTCACTGCTTGATTTCGGGGATTCTAGAACATACTAGATATAGAATGATGACCTAGAAGTCTAAATTTTAGGTTTTAGGAATTCTAGAACGTTCTTGACATTGCATGACAGACTAGAATCCGACAAGATGGCCTAGAAATCCACAATTTGGAATTCTAGGCCACCTTGTCGCCTTGAAGCCTAGATAGAGTGACCTAGATGTTTGACCTAAAATTTCTCAAATTCACTAAAAATCTCAGCCAGTCCATTAGAGCGAAATTGCACCCATTTACTAAAAGCCCGCTATAAATCACTCCCTTGAGAGCTTTTCAAGAGAGCCGGATGCTCCAAAAAAAGAAAAGGAAGTCATCAGGTTGAGTGGCTGGTTTATGAGTTGGAACGGGGGTCCGAGAACTCGGAGATAAGTGGGCGGANCCTAAATTGCAAGCTACGCGCACGGTTTAGCTTTTCCCATGTCTGTATGCGATTAGCGAAACCGTACGCCACTAGCGTTTTAGGCTCCGCCAACTTTTCC
>NC_013490.2:11278509-11285227 GCF_000004555.2 Caenorhabditis briggsae | reverse complement strand
ATTCAAGGAATTCGGAACTTTTGAACTTATGGATTTCGAATTTTTGAATCTTGAAATTCATGGAAATTTTGAATTTTAAAGTTATCTTAATCTCTGAATATTGATAATTTCTGAATTACTGAGCTTCTGAATTGTGAATTGTGCATTCTGAATTGTGAATTTCATAATTTCAGAATTCTGAAATTCTGAGATTCTGAAATTCTGAGATTCTGAGATTCTGAAATTCTGAAATTCTGAAATTCTGAGATTCTGAAACCCTGGGGTTCTGAGATTGTGAGATTCGGAGATTCTGAATTTCGTAATTTTCGAATTTCTGCGCCCACTTTTCCCGGAGGGGCTTGAGATGTAATGAATGGTCGTCAAATGCGCCCTGTTGTGAGATGAAAAAACTATTTACCATAATTCAATATATCAAATGTGCTCTATTGAGAAACTCCAAAAACTCACCATTTCCAAATCCGGGATACATGAGATTTCCGCCGAATCGTGGCAAGTATTGAGCGTAGGCGAGCAGCGTCTCTGGCGGCATTCCATACAAATTCCGGGCCGCCGCGGCACGCGATTTGTTCAACTGCACCGGAAGCATGACCTGAGAAAATGGCTCAACGAGGGTTGCGATGATTCAGATGAATAAAATTGAAAATTCGGGGAAAAAGGGGGCGGAGCCGAATACTCACCTCCTTTGGTTGAGCCTTCTTGCACTCGACCATTTTTCCGTTAATCTCGTGGAAATGGATCTCGCACACCTTGTCGGCAACCTCGTCACTGTCGAATGTCACAAAGCCGAATCCTGGAAAATTTTCGAAAATTAAAAAAAAACAACAAAACGCCAGAAATGATTTTTGCCTATGTTTAGATTTTCGTCGATTTTTAGATTTTTGAAAAATAATCTCGAAAATGGCTGAAAACGTAGAAATCGCTAAAAACTGCTAAAAATCCTGAAAATCGTCAAAATCTCTAAAAATTCTAGTAATCGCTAAAAATCCAAAAACTGTCAAAAACCTTAAACTAACCAAAAATTGCCAAAATTTGCTAAAAATCACCAAAATCGCGAAAACATAAAAATCACCAAAATTTCTAAAAATTCAAAGATTGCTAAAAATCTTAAAATCGCCGAAAATTCAGAAATTTCTGAAAACTACTAAAAAACGAAAATCTCCAAACATCGCTAAAATTCCCAAAAACTGCCAAAAATCCTAAAAATTGCTAAAATTACAAAAATAGCTATTATGCTTGTCTGAGAAAAAAAGGTTAGAGAGTATTTTTTGCAGTCTGAATACGGTAGCGATATCGAAGCGGACAGCCTAAATAGCACATATTAAATGGAGACGCAGACACTTTTTCTCTGCGTCTCAACCTTTTTTTCTCAGACAAGCATAATAGAAACCTAAATATTGCTAAAAATTGCTAAAAATCTAAAAATCGCCAAAAATTCAGAAAAAAGACAACAAATCCAAGAATCGTCAATGATCCAAAATTTTTTAAAAATTCTAAAAATCGCCTAAATCTCCAAAAAAGCCTAAAATTCTGAAAATCGCTAAAATTCCCAAAAATGCTAAAAATCTAAAACTCGCCGAAAATCTTAAAATCGCCGAAAAATCCAAAAATCTAGAAATCTCTAAAAATTGCTGAGGATCCTAGAATTCGCTAAAAATCACTAAAAACGCTGAAAATCGCCAAAATGCTAAAAATAACTAAAAATCACCATTTCAACCTATTTTAAATTTTTTTGTTGTGATTTTTCCGTACCTCGATGCCTCTGCGTAGCCTTATCATACATGAGCATCGCGTCCTCGACCTTTCCGTAGCTCTCAAAATACTGCTTCATGTCTTCCAGAGTCGACGTGGCTGACAATCCTCCGATGAACACCTTCTTGGTTTTGGTGACGAGCTGCAAATCCTCATTTTAGAAATAGCTGGTCGGGAAAATATCGGTTTTTTTCTAGGCCACAGTTTTTGGATTTTTCTAGGCCACCACCTACTCCGATACCGGCCACCGATGGGATGGCCGCCAGTTGAGGGATACCGTATGCTATAGTGTATGCCATGGGGTCTGTAGCGAGAATTATTTGGAGGTGTATGGACGGTATGAAAAGCGATTCAAAAACAGAGAAAGAGCATTCGCGCTGCATTAAACTTTGGTCAAAAATGGGGGGAGGGGGGGGGGACCGATTAAAAAGTAAGTAAGGAAGAGCATAGTGTGAATATGGGAGGCACTCTCTTTTCATGGAAAAAAAGGGAGGAAAAGAGAGCGAGAAAAGAGGGGAAATGCAGAGTGAGTCGTATGCTCGAATGAAAAGTGGTTTGAGCATTTTCACCGGGCGGCGGTGGGGCCACTTTATTTGAAGAAAAAGTGGGAAGGACACTTCTTTCAATGGAGAGACCACGCCCATTTTTCTAGAATCCTGAACGAAGAACGCTCCACGACAAATCGGGAAACAAAAGTTGACAGCGAAAAGTGCCCTCCTATTGGGGGTGTTTGTGCTCGTGTGATGAGCTCATGTAATTCGAGATGATGTGACGGAATCGAGGAGCGGTGCCGCCGTCAAAGTGGATGGATGGATGAGAAGAATATGATGGTGACTGGGGAGAACAAGAAGTGGAAACTATGGGAAAGAACGCTGATGGAGAAGGAAGTCGTTCTTGAAGAAGAAGAGGATGATGTGAGAATGGCTGACAGATGAACCAAACGTCTAGAATCGTTTAGAATCGTCCAGAAGCGTATAGCAACATCTAGAATCGTTTAGGAACGGCTACAGTCGTTTAGAATCGTCTAAGATCGTTGAGAAGGGTCTAGAACGGGTAGGAATCGTCAAGATATCTCTGAAATAGCTGGGAAACGTCTAGAACAACAGTCTAGAACATTCTAGGAATCGTCTAGCGTCGATTAGAATCGTCCAGAAAAACATCCAGAAACGTCTAGGATTGTCTGGAACCCTCTAAAACTTCCAAAAACTTTCTAGAATCGAATCGTCTAGAACCTTCTAGAAACGCTCAGAAACGTCTAGGAAACGTCGAGAATCGTTTAGAAACTTCTAGAAAATACGAGAACCGTCTGGAATTTTCTAGGAACGTCTAGAAACGTTTGAAGTCTTCTAGAATCGTCCAGAACCGTATAGAATCTACTAGACGCGTTTAGAAGCGTCTAAAAACATCCAGAATCGTTGAGAATCGTTGAGAATCTTTTCCAAACGTCTACAAAAGGAAAGACGGGGAAGATAGAGAGAGAGAGGGGGACCCTTCAAACATAAGGTCCTCTGGCAATTCAAAACCAATATTTCTTTAGAGCCCAACCCCCCTCCGTCCGTCCCTTCGAAGGGTTTAAAGGATTGTGCTCTGAAGAGAAGTGTCTTCAATCTTCCTAAGAATCCTCATCATTATCATGGACGTCTTCAGAAAACGGAGAAAAACCTCCTCCTGGAGGTGCCGCTCAAACGAAAAAAGGAAAAGAAAAGGGGTCTTAAAAACACTAAAGCAGTGAAAAAAGCAAGGAGTTTTGTGCCTATATAAAATAAGCCTCCTGCAATTAGGTGAGCCACGAAAGGGGCGGGGACTGAGCATTCAATAGTTTTTCGTGTATGTCTATACTCTACTACTTCTTCTTCTCCACGTCTTCAGAAACCCACTACGTGTTTGTATGGCTGAGCGAGCGCGCCGGAGCGCCACATCACTCACGTTAAATAGCCCTCTTTGATGCGTTTCCTCCTTCGTCAGGCCTCGACGTCGTTGGGATGGATGAAAAAAAAATACGAAGCGTTTAGAAGAACCTGGGCATTCGCGCTCCGGTGCACACACCTTGTTTTCGTGCTTAATAGCCGGACACGGAGCTCAGATTGCTCATAAGCTAATGGTTCAATCTCCCAATTGGCGTTTCCCAAGGGAATACCTGAGCAACAAATAAAAATGGGCGTATGGAGCCAAAAACCCAAGCTAACTGATGAACAGGAGGGTCAGAAAAAAGCCAAATTCCAGGACTAGTTGGCTGGCTAAAAATCCAGAAATCTCCAAAAAAGGAAAACAATGACTAACTAAGTTGACTGGTACCTCCGGCGACAACGACAACGACAAGGCGGGGACGTCGAGAGTCACAAATCGAATTAGCGCCTCCTTCTATTCCTCCATCCACGCCGTCTGTCTCAAACACAGAAAAATCGGAATGGACAATCGTATTTGCATATAAATAAATAAATATACATACTTATATATTTTTGCTTATTTCCGCCTTTTCCTGGGCAAATTTGGGTGGTTGTGGTGGTGAAAAATGAAAGAAGAGGGAAGGCTCAAGTGGTCTGTTTTTGGGGAAAATTGAAATTTTGCTATTCCGGCGGTGGCCTAGGAAACACAAGCTCTTTCATAAGTTTTGAATTTCTAGACTCTAGGATTGTCTGGTGTCTGTCCGCAATTTTACGTGACGGTGTTAGCACAGATAACCGTGCATTGTACTGTAAGACGAAAATTCGAACTGCATGCTTTTTGGTTCAGTGGAGCGCGTTTTCAGCAGAATTTTTTCAAATGTTTTTTTTCGAGATTTTTAGCGATTTTTTCAAGTTTTTCAGCGTTTTTTCCGAAAAATGTTTAATGATTTTTTCGAAATTTTTAGTGATTTTTCGAGATTTTTAGTGATTTTTTCGAAATTTTTTAATGATTTTTCGAAATTTTTAGTGATTTTTTCGAAATTTTTGGTGATTTTTTCGAAACTTTTGGTGATTGTTTCAGAAAAATGTTGAATGATTTTTCCAAGATTTTTAGTCATTTTTTCGAGATTTTCGTGATTCTTAAAAAATGTTTAGTGCATTTTTTCAAAATTTCTGGGGATTTTTTTTTCGAAAAATTGTGTGATTTTTTTTGAAAGTTTCAAAAAATTCAAAAAATTTTCAAAATTTTCAGCGTTTTTTGAAAGTTTCAAAACATTTTCAATTATCTCAAAAAATGGAAAAAAAAACAATTCTTCACCGCAATCGCGCTCTACCGAACAAACGGTTTGTGGTTCGGATTTTCAGTTTGATCTCACAAACGCGCTCTATCGGGAACCCGTTAACCGTCGAAATTTCAAAATTTTCAAAAAAAAAAACGAATTCCGGTAGAGCGCATTTTCCTTCATTTCTAAAATTTCAAGACTAAAAGAGTGCACTCTATTTTCTTCCGCTTTTCTTCTTCAAACCCATTCACTAGCACTTTCACACCCAACTTCCCCCCTTTTTCCGTTTACGAACGCTTTCTAATTGCCCGGCAATTATCTCTCAAACGGGCCGGACCCAAAGACCCCCACAATTTTCACACATGTGGTGTGAGAAAACTTTAAAAAGTCAAAAGCGAGGGAAAGCAAAAAGCCGAGAAAGAACCTGTAATAGAAGAGCCCTCAAGCTTCCAATTTCGAGTCAATTTATCTCATTTTTTGTAAAAGATGTCAAAGAGTGGTCAACTGACAAAATGTGTATCATCATATCAGCAATATTTTGTTAGTTTACCACTTTGATATCTTGCATAGGAGCTGAGATAATTGAGCTCAAACTTGACAGTGTAGGGGCCCTCCTATTACATGGTTTATAATATTTCAGTAGAGCGTGTTTGCTAACCTTTAACAGACCTGAAAAGACGCGATAGAGCGTAAATTAGAAACTAGATCAGTCAGTCCCAAAAAAGATGGTCCCCAATTGGAAAATTGAAACCCTCACACATTCCGGAATTGTCAAAAAACTCTAAACCTTTGCTCTATGCTCGTTTCGTTGGTTTCTCGGTTTTTCTTGGTATTGGATCTGTTGCTGAGACATTTCATCTTGGGACTCGGTATTGGTAGTGCTCAAATTGCTCATCGCTTGCATCAACATCATGAACTCATGATGCTGATTCATGTCCTGCTCAAAGAGTCGCTCATATGGGGCCATGGGCATGGGTGGTACCATGGGGCCCATACCGCTAACACCACCACACTCGTTACCAACCTTCGCTTGGGTTCGCTTTGGGAACGCAACTTTTGGGTCGATTTTCTTGCCGTCCAACTCGTGGTCCCGCGCGTTCAGCACCTGGAAAACGGGGTTTCAAATGTCGTTGGAAAACAGGAAATTTCGATATTTTCCCAAAATTTTGCTTTTTGATTTTTTTCCGAAAACTTTCGAAATTCTTTAAAAAACTGTGAAAATAGGTGAGAATTCGAATTCTAGCATTTTTTCGAAATTTTATAATTTGATGGATTTTGAGATTTTTGGCGAATTTTCTGAAATTTCAGCCCGATTTTTCACATTTTCCATTTGAAATTTCAGACTTCAAAATGGCGCGAAATTCAAATATCTTGTGACAAGATTCTTGTCTTTCAAATTTCTCAAAAAAAAAAAACACTCACCTTATCAACACTGGATGGTTCGACAAAGGTGATGAATCCGAAGCCGCGAGCACGTTTTGTCGCCGGATCCCGCATCACCATGCACTCGTTGACTTCGCCGAAGCGTCCAAAGTAGTCGCGAAGGTTTTCTGGAAATTTTGGAATTTTCAGGGGTTTTCTGTCTGTCTGTATGTCTGTATGTCCTGATTAGCATCCTGCCTGGATGCAGTGAGCTTGTAAATGCGCTCTACCGAAATCCGAAATCTTTTAGTTACAAAGTTTTTTGAAGTGAAAAAAAAAACAAATTCCCGTTTAAATCGCGCTCTACCGCTCTAGGTTTTCAGAAACTCAGCAAATCATGGCGGAGGATCAGGGGAGACAACGCGATTTGGAGAATCG
>NC_013490.2:11266544-11277541 GCF_000004555.2 Caenorhabditis briggsae | reverse complement strand
TGATCCTCCGCCACAGTTTGCTGAGAAGCCAAAAATAGGCGAATTTCTCAATAGAGCGTACCTGCTGTGGTCTGCCAACTGAGACCTCCAATGAACATCTTGCCCGGATCCTGAGATCCGTGTGACCCGTCATCAGAATCCGCATTCAAACGAGCCTCCTCGTGTCCATCGACCTCCTGTGGACTCTGCTCACGAATCACCATTCCTCCGGTTGCGGATGTCGTTGTCATTCTGATTTCGTTTTGAATTTCCGTATAAATTGTTGCTGTTTTTTTTTTGTACAAAGATGAAAAGTAGAGTAGATGGAAAGAGGAGAAAAAACTGGATTAACTGGTTCCTGCTGAATTAGTAGTTGTAAACTGTAGATGCTGCTGCTGCTTTTCTGATCTGATATTCTGATGACTGCGATATTCGACCACTACACCTCTGAAATTAAGAAAATTGTGGAAACTGGCTTGGAGGCGAATTTCTTGGGAAATTCTGGTTCGGGAAACTATAATTAATTAGGGGGAAAACAAAAAAATCCCGAAAATTTGAAGAAGATCGCTAAAAAATTCAAATTCTCAAGTTTCGCGCCGACACAAAAATTACAGAAAGTGTGCCTTATTGCGTCATGGTGAACATTCGAATTAAATTTTTCGCCGATTTTTTCTGATTTTTCCCAATTTTTAGTCCTTTTTTTCGAAATTTCAAAAGTTTTAGGAGGGTTTCATGAGACCGGGAACATTCTGAACTACATTTATATTGTTGAAAGTTTGAAAAATACGAATTTTCGAAGAATTTCGAAAAATTCAAAAATCGAAATTTTGTTTTTTTTTTCTAATTTCTGTATAATTTCAGAGCAATCAAAATAGTAAATGTGAGGGAGAATCTGAAAAAAATCGCTGAAAAATTCAAATTCCCTAGTTTCCCGCCGACACAAGAATTACAGAATTTGTGCATTATTGCGTCACGGTGAACATTCGAATGAAACATTTTTCGCCGATTTTTTCTGATTTTTCCCAATTTTTAGTCTTTTTTTGAAATTTCAAGTAGTATATGGAGATTAAAGAGAGATTGAGAACATTCTGAAATAGATTTGCAGTGTAGAAACTCTGAAAAATACGGATTTTCGAAGAATTTCGAAAAATTCAAAAATCGAAATTTTGTTTTTTTATCAAATTTCTACAAAACTTCAGAGCAATCAAAATGGTTAATGTGAGGGAGAAAACAAGAGAAATTCCGAAAAACCGAAGAAAAATCGCTAAAAAATTCAAATTCTTAAGTTTCCCGCCGGCACAAGAATCACAGACTGTGTGCATTATTGCGCCGCGGTGAACATTTGAAAGTAAATTTTTCCCAATTTTCAGCGAATTTTTTCAATTTTCGGGCTTTTCAAGGTATTCAATTAGTTTTAAAGACATTTTGAATTAAATTGATAGTGTAGAAACTGGGAAAATCGTGAAATTTTTCGAAAAAATCAGTTATTTTTTGGAAAAAAGGGTTTTAACTTCCAAGAATTAGAGACAACAAAACTTGCAGAGACGCAGAGAAAAAGTGATTTTCAGCGGTGGCAAACTACAGATTAATAATGTTGAGAATGACCAGGGTGGCGAAGAAAAACAAAAACAATCCGGAATGTCCTGACTGGAAGAGAAAAGGGAACAGCGATTTATAGATTTTCAGTTTTTTAGATATAAAATTGCGGACATCTGGAAATCCAGACGCATAGAAGACCTATACAGATCGTTTTCGAGGGGGGGGGGGTGTTTTCTTGCAGAAAAAAATGAAGATGTCAACATAAAAAAGCGAACGACGTTGACGTCTTCTACCCTGGGACGCACGTCTTCTTCATTTTTCCCCCAGGAGACAGACTAAACTGGTAGAAGACACTATATATTGGTTATATTGGGGAGGAAATTGCAAATCGTTTTTCTCCAATTACAAGAACAACAAATAGTATAAAAAGTGGATTGGGAAACTTCTAGAAAAGCCGACCTGGCGGGATTTTCAAATTTTAAAAGGGTTTTTAAATCAAAATAAATGTGGAAATTACATTAAAACGGGCCGACACTAAACTGATATGGCAGTGACCAGGCACCGAAAAACAGGTGGAAAATGTTTGTGTAAATAAACACTTTTTTTTGGTTAGAGAGAGAGTTGTTTATCACAATTCGGTCCGGCGGTGCTGGGAAGTGTTCTCCGTTCCCCTCGCCGGATACGAATGAGACAGATTACGAGGGAAAGAGGGAAAATTCGGGGGGAAGAAAACTATAATTAATTTTTTCCCCTGATTAACTTTCAGAGAGAAGCACGAAAACAAAAAAATTTCTGAGAAATTGAAGAAAAAACAGCTGAAAAATTCAAATTCTCAAGTTTCCCGCCGACACAAGAATCACAGACTTTGTGCATTATTGCGTCACAGTGAACATTTGAAAGAAAACTTTTCGCCGAGATTTTTTCACATTTTTTTGGACTTTTCAGGAAAATTCAAAAGAAGGAGAAAACGAGAAAAAACTGGAGAAAAATCGCTGAAAAATTCAAATTCTCAAGTTTCCCGCCGACACAAGAATCACAGACTTTGTGCATTATTGCGTCATAGTGAACATTTGAAAGAAAAATTCTCGCCGAGATTTTTCGATTTTCAGTGTTTTTTTTTCAAATTTCCGGACATTTTTTGAAAATTCTATAGTTTCAGGGAGAATTTGAAGACGTCGGGAACAGTCTGAACTACGTTTGTAGTTTAGAAACCCGGAAAAATGCAAATTTTCGAGGAATTTCAAAAAACTTTGAAAATCGAATTTTTGTTTTGTTTTTCGAATTTTAAGAAAATTTCAGAGCAATCAAAATCGAATTTGAGTGAGAAAACAAGAAAACATTCTCAAAAATCGCTGAAAATTCCAAATTCTCATGCTTCCCGCCGACGCAAGAATTACAGACTGCGTGCATTATTGCTTCATGGTGAACATTCGAATGAAAATTTTCTCGATTTTTTGATTTTCAGTGTTTTTTCCCAATTTTAAAGCCTTTTTCGAAAGTTTATGAGTTTTAAGAAAATTTAGAGGATACCTAGAACATTCTGAACTATATTTATAGTGTGAAAACCTCAAAAAACACGAATTTTCCGGAAAAATTTAAAAAATACTGTAAATTTAAATTTTCCGCTTCTTCAAAGTTTTAGCAAAATGTCAGACCTAGAAAAGAATATAAAAGGAATTCTCGAAAAATATGAAATTGAAATTTTTTCCAAAAACTGAAAAAAGCAAAAGCCAAAAGAAAATCCTAGATGTCTCAATTTCTTATCCAGCCAAAAAACTAGAATTCAGAATTAGATTTTCAGAAAAAGGGGGCGACGAAAAAAGTGTTTTCAGATGGGTCGGGCCGCCTCGTTCGGAACACAAAAACATGTTTTTGCAGTAGTGGTGGTAGAGACTATGTCGTGTATCTCCCTCCCCTCTGGCGGTCCCCCAATACAATGATAACTACTTTTTCTGACTGTCTGCGTCTCTGAGTTTTGATCTGCTCTCTCTCTTTCTCTCTATACTTTTCTCATTGAGGAGGCGCCCGGCGCCCGATTCAGTTGTTTTGTTTTGTTTTGTGAAGAGCGGGAAGATGAGAGAAGATTTTCAAGATTTCAAAAAGATTTGGGTCTCGCCACGAAGACTTACACGGTCTAGAAGGCGCGAGCGATCCTTGCAGGTTCCGTTCGAGCGTCGAGATTCTGAAAAATCAGAATTGGAAAAAAAACAAAAAATTCGTTTTTTTTCTCATTTTCAGAAAGGAGAGAATAACAAGAAAAAAATGAGACGGAAGCTGTCGTCGGGGAGCAAAAAAAAGTGGGCGGAGTTTAGAGGGAACGCGAAAAAACGCAAAAAAAACAACAAGAGGGGAGAGAAAAAGATGGAGAGCTGGATAAAAGAAAAGGAAAAATCGATAAGAATATTTATCAGAAAATCCAAAAAAAAGAAAAGAATTTCAAGGGAGAAAAGAAATTGAGTGAAGGGAAGGGTTCGATGGGGCACGAGTATTGTCATGTGAAAAGAACATGTGAGTACAGCTATAGGAACAACGATTTCGACGAACAAACATTAGAAACTTTGAAACTTGCAGAGAGAGAGATGCTGGAAATTTTGTTTCTCCTTTTTTGGGAACTTTTTCAACAGATTCGACGTTTCTGTGCACTTTTGCGTCATGGTGAACATTTAGAAAAATATTTACAGTGATTTTGTGCAAAAATCCGATTCGGAAAACTATTTTTACCATACTTGTAATCCGGGCCTTTGTCGGGCCTTCGCGGGCCCTGCCATAACTTCTTTCAGAATCTACATTTTCGAACCAACTCAATCAGATATGATAGAGCTCCACGAGTACTACAAAACGGTATTATTTGGAATACTGTATCTTATCTGTGAACAGAGTTACAGAGCAAAAGGAGCAAAAAAAAGCAGGCCCGCCCCGGGCCTGCCGGGCCCTGCGAGAAAAGCCACTTTATGATCTGTAACTTTGTTCATAGATAAGATACAGTATTCCAAATAATACTGTTTTGTAGTACTCGTGGAGCTCTATCATCCCTGATTTAGTTGGTTCGAAAATATAGATTCTGAAAGAAATATGGCAGGGCCCGCTAAGGCCCGGATTACAAGTATGATTTTTACCTAATTTTTCAAAAAAAAAAGGAAAAAATCGCTGAAAAATTCAAATTCTCAAGGTTCCCGCCGACATAAGAATTAAGGACAATGTGCATTATTGCGTCACGGTGAATATTTGAATGAAACTTTCTCGTCGAGATTTTTTCAATTTTAGAGCGATTTTTCCCAATTTTTTTTTGACTTTCCGGAAATTTAAAAGGGATCGAGAACTTAATTTATAGTAAAAACATGGAAAATCACATATTTTTCCAAGGCAAAACAAGAAAAAGTCGCTGAAAAATTCAAATTCTCAAGTTTACCGCCGACACTAGAATTACAAACAGTGTGCAGTATTGCGTCATGGTGAACATTCGAAAAACATTTACAGCGACTGTTCAGCGAATTACAGATGGTTTTTCCAATGAAAAACAGTGGGAGTTCCGAGATTTTTTGCGATTATTGGAAAAAACTCAATGGAAACTTTTAAAGCCGCCTCGCACGTATCACTCGATATCAATGCTCGAAGAAGAGCTCATAAAATATTTTCAGCTTTTCTCTCTCTCTCTCTCTCCTCACATCCGTCGTTTTAGGCGGAAATCCAGATCTCTCTTTTTTGGCGAAAAAGGAGAGAGCCGTTGCTAAGCCCCCACACATCCTTCAATTTTCTCTTCTATGTCTTCTTCTATTTTCTCACTTGCGTCATATGAAAAAAAAGAAAACGACAAGATTTATAAAAATAAAGAAGGGAAGAGAAGGAGAGAATAACAAGGATATGCACATCATCATCATCAAGAACAGTGATCATCACACGATTGATCGTTGGAGGGTAGAAACAAGGTAACCAAAAAAAAGGTTGCTTGTTTCACAACAAGCAAAAGAGAGAGAGAGAGAAAAAGAGAAACTGTATGTGTCCCTTTAGAGGTTGCGAGGGTGGTTGGTTGGCTGGCGGGAACGAAACTGAATCAGTATTTTCGATTTTCAAGGTCTTTTTTTCTTCCAAGGAGGTGTACCCCCAGTGGCTAAGGGGCACATGTTGTTGATGGGAAAAGAAGAGGTGACAGGGGAAAAGAAGAAGAAATACAAAAAAAAGAATAAAAGGAATAGAAGGGAGCGACGACACGATTGGGAACACACACACACATTCATAAACAATGAACATTAACATTTTTGCCGACGACAACGATCGTTCCATTCGATTTGAAAAGAGAGAGAGAGAGAGAGAGAGAGAGAGAGAGAGAGAGAGAGAGAGAGAGAAAAGAGGAATGAATGGAACGGTCAATTTATGGGATCAGGGAGATGCATGAGAAGGGGGAGTCTCTCAATGGGAGGTCTTTTTTGAAATGGGCGGTCATTGGGTTAATAGAAGAACCACACCATCAACTTTGAGCTCAATTATCTCGATTCCTGTAAAATATATCAAAAACTTGTCAACTGATAAATTTCAGATCATATTTGAGTTCGAAGTTGACGGTTTGTGTGGCCTTCTATTAGAGTATTTAGCTTCAAACCTCGAAATATGGTTCTTCGATTCTATGAAAGCCCCTCTCTGAGTTTCAGTGGAGCGCGTTTGCGATCTACAAAGGTAGGATTACAGCAGTTGCAGAGAGTAATATTACAAAGGATTACAGTAGTTGCAGAGGGTAGGATTGCTTAGGATTACGGTAGTTAAGCAAAAGCGCTCTATTGACAAGGCATTGTGAGGCAAGTCTTTCTGCTTTTCTAGGTGTCTGTGAGTGTCTTTACGAATTTAGGTTAGATATTTTAGTAACTTTGAAAGTTGTAAAGACAATTTCGAAACATTTTGATTTTGACTTTTTTGGAATTTTTCTTCCAGATGAACATCCAAAAAATCTATTAAAACGTATTTTTTCGAAATTTTGCCCCTCCAGCAGACGAACCTGTGGGCCTAATGTCAAGCTCCGAACAATCTCCTGACTATCCTACTTCAAGAAAACCCCTACCGTAATTTCCACAAAATCTAATAAATTTACAAAAAAATCAAAACTAGATCAAAAACTTCTTGGAACTGATTTTTGACCACTCCTTCCTTCAAAATTTCTAATTTGATTTTTTGGATTTCGAAACATTGCGCAAAATTTAAAAATTTGCGCCGACGACGCCCCCTCTCTCCGAGAAGAGAAAAGTTTGACGGATGGAGCGAACAAATTTTCCAGTTGTCTATTGATAAGGAAATTTGGGGAGCATCACAACAAAAAACTTTTTTTGGGTATATAGAAAAAAAAGGACAGAAAACAGCAGTGCTTTCAAAGTTTTTCTGTTATGAAATTTCACTTTTAAGTCTGAGGAAATTTGGAATAGAGCGAACTTTCAAATGAAAATTCGCAAAAATAAAAACTTCAGTAACCAAACATCGGACTAGACAGTTCAAACCGCCCATCCCCAGCAGGTCAAAAAAAGAAGACTTTTAGATTTCTAAAAATCGATAAAAGAGATGATTGAGGAGCAGCAAATGGGAGATGTTCAACTAAACTGTCAAACTTCTATGATGAAACTAGTGGAGAGAGACGGAAAAGAAAAAGAGGGAGATGGGACCTCAGGAAAAGAAATTCTAGAGATAAAAGGGGCAAAAAAAACCAGAGAGGGAGAGAGAGAGAGGAGGAAAAAGAGACGCGGCGCGCGCCCCCTGTTTCGCTCACTGAGTTGTTGGTGGTTATCGAAAAGAAATGCGGGAAATAGTATGGGAGGAGAAGATACGTAGAGAAGAGAGAAGACACATATACACACACAAACACAACACAAAAAAAACTAAAGGCGCCAGGGAGCGGAGAGAGACAGGGGAGAGAGAGAGATGGGCGCTAGCGACGTGTGTTCGGTTTTTCGTTCTGAGCGAAAAAGGGCGGCGCCCGTTTAGTGAGTCGGTTTGTCCGGATGTCCATTGGGAGACTTTTTGGAATCGTTTGGGATTTTTACTTCTTGAATTGGGATCCTTCAGAATAGATTTCTAGGTGGTACCCTTTCTCTAAAAATTTGGAATCTTGGAATTTCCAAATTTTCTGAGACTGAGAAATTCTGAGCCTCTAGATTCTAGAGAGAAGTTAGAATTCTGAGTCCTTCTAGACCCTTTTCAAAATTTTCAGAGCAACTTGTTTTTGAAAATCAGAGATCTGGAATATAAGGTTCCGAAATTAAAGATACAATTTTCAGATGTCTGGAAATTTAGATGTTTTGAAAATTTAGAACTTTTCAAAAACTCAGGTTTCTTAAAATTTCAGCACCTGGAAACTTCGGAGGCTGAAAAGAAATAAAAGAGACCACACACTTCAACTTTGAACCAATATATCTTGCTTCTTGTAAAAGATAGAAAAAAGTTGTCAACTGACAAATTATTTCTGGTATTATGATAAACATTTTACTAGTGGACCACTTTATGATATCTTTTACAGGGACCAAGATAAATTGGCTCAAAGTTAAAAGGTCGCAGCTGTCCGCTTCGGCAACCTTCGACTTTTTAACTTTGAGCCACTTTATCTCGGTTCCTGTAAGAGATATCAAAAAATGGTCATCTGATAAAATATTGCTGATATTATGATAAACATTTTGTCAGTTGACCATTTTTTAATATATTTTACAGAAACCCAGATATTTTCGGTTAATCTTGGCAGTTGCAAAAATAAATCTCACTGGTCTTACATTTAGTATAGATCTCAAAAAAGATTGATAATCCTCCTGGCTAAAGCGAGGAAAAACGACGTCTTCCAGGAAAAAAAGGAGATTTGTATGAACGAAATTAGATTCGATTTGGGGATATACATGCCTTCGATTTCCGCCTTTTTTTACTTGATTTGGGGGAAAAATAGGCAATTGGGGAAGGAAAAATATTTGTGAAAAACTCAAAAAAAAATGAAGAGGATGACACGGTAGAACCTGTCATAGAAGGGCTCGCACACTGTAATGTTTCAACTTTATTATCTCGGTTCTCATGCAAGATATCAAAAAGCGGTCAACTGACAAAAATTTTTAATATTATGATAAACAATATATTAGTTGACAACTTTTCGATATCTTTCACAAGAACCGAGATAAATTGGCTCAAAGTTAGGGGGCTCTTCCATTACAGATTTTACGGTAATCTATTACAGAAGTTTGGATTCCAATTTCATAGATTTTCTAAAACTCAACCTTTACAACGTTTTTGTATTATATTCTAAAAGTATTGTCTTAGACAATGAACACTTTTATAGCCTTTTTGAGATAAAATCTTCTTTGAAACGCTGACAGAATCGTCTTCCTAATGTTTTGCGCTAAATTGAGTAAGATGAGAAAAAAAAACTTCAGAGAATGGAACTTTGTTTTCTGCCAGAAATTATCTTGATTCAGAATCTAGAAAGATGGTAATTAATGACATTGCATCATCATTTTGGAAATAAACAGTTTGTCGTTTTAATTTCAGGGATTTTTCCCTGAAATCTATTACAATGGAAACTGTGCGGTGGAGCGCACTATGTAATTTTTTAGAATTCCATCAAATTTTCAATTTGAAAAAAGGTTTGTAACCTTTTATAGCAGCTGATATAAATAGGTTTCAAGAGGCCAAATGTACCGTAATCATTCTAATAGAAGCCCACCCAAACCGTCAACTTTGAGTCAATTTATCTTGATTCTTCTCAAAGGTATCGAAAAGTACTGAACTAGTAAAATGTTTGTGATATTATGATGAACATTTTGTCAGTTGACCACTTTTTGATATCTATTACAGGAAATAAGATATACGGGCTGAAATTTTACAGTTTGGGGGTCTTCCTATTAGAGTGTTTAAGGTAGTTAAGAATGGTCAAGTTTGTCCGGAAGTACAGAACCAAAAAATCCCTATTTGTTCCTTATCTTTTTTGTTTATTTCTTTCTTTCTTTCATCTACTCCATGAGAAACAAAAAGATGAACAGGCGCTGTTTCTCGAATGACGTAATTTTTTTCGAGTCCTTACAGCTGTGTGAAAAGAGATAAAAATGAGCATCTGGTAGAATCTAGAAATCTGGACTATAAACGACGTGATAAAAAAGCCTCGAAAAAAGTTGATGACTCACTTGTCGGTATTCCAAAACCAACAAGAAAAAACCTGACCCTCTAGAGGAACAAGTAAGCAAGGTTTTTTTTGGTCGGGTTTTCTTTGCAAGGGGAAAAAAGGGGAACAAGGAAAAAGAAGGTAGGGGGGGGGGGGGGGCGCTTGTGTATGCGCTGATGCATAAGTGAATGACGTGGCAAGAGGCTTTTTGCAGGAAAAAAGGAAGAGAGAGAGAGAGAGAGAGAGAGAGAGAGAGAAAAAGTAAGGTCAATGTGACTTTGACCTAAGCTATCTCGGTTCCCGTGAAAGTTTGTGGCGCATTCTATGCATACTTCCATTAGTTTTATATTTGATCTACCAAATTATTTGGGATCTACCAACCTAAGCGCCCTTCTCTGGCACTCTTCTTCTTAGTTGTTTCATTGTTCAGAACATTTCATTCTTTGGGGCTGACAACCATTCTCAGTCTGTCCTAGTCTCTCCCCAACCATCTCTAGCTATCCCCATATATTCTGTACTTTCTAGTAATTGAATAAACTAGTATTCTAATAACTACTATTCGTGTTCCTTGAACCGGCCTGAATGCCGGATCCTAAGGACTCAACAGTTTGAAAGAAGCGGTCAACTGACAAAATATTACTTATTTTATGATGGGCATTTTGTCAGTTGACCACTTTTTGATAGCTCCTACAGAAAATGAGATAAATTGGGTTAAAGTTAAGATGTCGGCAGCCGATCGCGTAGCTCAGCCGGCAAGCGCCGAATTAAGGCATTTTATCTCGGTTCCTGTGAAAGTTAGAAAAAAGTAGTCAACTGACAAAATATTTTTAATATTATAATAAACATTTTGTAGGTTTGGCTCCTACTGGAAATGAGTTGAATCGATTCAAAGTTAAGAAGTCCGCAGCCGCCCGCGCAGCTCAGCGGGCTAACGCCGACTTTTCGACTTTGAGCCAATTTATCTCGGTTACTGTGAAAGATATCAAAATTTTTTCAACCAATAAAATGTTAGTGATATCATCATAAAAACTTTGTTAGTTGACCATTTTTTGATATCTTCCACAGGAAATGAGATAAATTGGATTAAAGGTGGTGTACGGTGAAATTTTTTATTGCATCAAAATGTGCAGAAATGCATGTAGATTGACATAAAAATAAAGAAAAAATTAAAAAAAATTTTTCGGCGAGAAAAACGCATATAAAAATACGCTGAAACCCCTTAGGGACGAGCTTTTTTCTAGGCCGCCCGGTGAGTAAAAGCGCGCGAATTCAAACTTTTAAAATTTTTTCGCTCGTTTTCACTGTTTTTTCAAATTTTCCGATGTATCTGGAAGAAAAATTGACAAAAAACTAGAAAACTCTTGAAAAA
>NC_013490.2:11239050-11266534 GCF_000004555.2 Caenorhabditis briggsae | reverse complement strand
CGTATTTTTCGATGCGTTTTTCTCGCCGAAAAATTTTTTTTTGAATTTTTTCTTTATTTTTATGTCAATCTACATGCATTTCTGCACATTTTGATGCAATAAAAAATTTCACCGTAAACCACCTTTAAATGTAACACTCACTTCCATTGGTCGTCGGCCGAATTTGCGTCTTCGTAGCTGGCCGCAAGAGATCGCATTCTATTAAAGTTTTGTGAGGATATCAATGAACTCAGTGACCGTTTGTTGCAAATGCGCTCTATCAAAACTTATGAGAAATTTAGTCACCTTAAAGCAGGTCCTGATGATCACATAAGAATTCCATTGAAAATGGAAAGTTTTTTCAAAAACCGAATGAGTGTGCCATTTTCCCATGGAGCAGTTCCTCTCCTCTCTCTCTCTCTCCTCTCCTGGCCGCGCAATGCTCAGGAAGAGGACGCAAAAAAAAAGAAGATGCTCCAATAATATTTCAACAACAGGAGAAACGAGCACACTCTCTCAGTATCACATAATGTATCCATGTCCGAGAGGCGACCTGGAATGGAAAAAGAGAGTGTCAGACGGTTTGTTTACTTGTTGCCAGGGGGGACCCGTGTGGGTGCCAAGCCGTGTTTGTCTATATGACACTGAGCGCCGCGGCGCGCGCGTGCACCAAAAAATTGAGAAATTTCAACCCCGTCTTCTCTGGCGCCAGAGCTCCGTGGAGGGACAGAGATCAAACAAAAACTACTGGAGCTGCAAGGAGAGCTAGAGAATGAGAGAGTTAGAGAACACATGTATGTCCCCCGTCCAGTTGTTTTCTGTTTTTGCCGAACGCCATGGGTGGCACGGTGCCCGGTGCATTTGGCGCCAAATGAACAACACTGAGCCTGAGACTCCGCGACACTTCTCGAATTACGTTTTTTCCAAGAAGAAGAAAAAGATGCTTGAAAGTAGGGAAGAGAAAAGTCACATCTGGCGGAAAGGAAGAAAAGAACAAAGGAAAAATGAATGGGGTAGGAATGGAGAGGTCGAATGCTCCAGTTGTTCTTAGAGGTAATACACATCAACACCTAGGAATTCATGAGGAGAAAATGAGTGTGAGGGTTGCAAAAGAATATTCAGTTTTTTTGAAAAAAAATACCAAACCATTTTTTGAGCCTTAAGGATCTACCGTGAATGCCCTAACTGAAGCCCATTCGATACGCGCACTTTGAGCTCAATTATCTCGATTTTTAAAAAATATATCAAAAAGTGGTCAACTGATAAAATGTTTATCATCATTATCAGCAACATTTTGTTAGTTGACAGATTTTTGATATCTTTTATAGGAACCGAGATATTCGAGCTCAGAGTAGTGCACGTCTTCTTTAGAGACGGTTTTTGGGGACAGATCCAAAATTTAATTTTTTGCTGAATTTTAAAAATCCAGTTTACGAGACATTTGAGTTCTTTTTTATTTTTTGAAAAATACAGAAACTGTTCCATTGCTGGGATTCCAAAATTTCATGTTTTTTGTAAACATGGTACTATTTTTTTTAGAAAATCAAGGAACTGTTTCCATAATTTCCAGAATTTTATATTTTAAAAAATTCTGAAACCAAGATTCCAAAAATTTTCTGTAATGATAGTAGGATCTTAAAGGCTTAGAATTTTGAAAGTTTCTAGATTCTTAGATTTTTTTTAAATTAAGAAAAATGGATGCTCCTAACTTTTAAGCTTTTTTCGTGAAGGTTTTTGAAATTCAAAGAATTTCAGCTTGTACAAAAATTTAAAATATTTTTGAATCTTTCAAAAATAGAAACCTCTGTAATTTGGAATTTTCTAGCAAATCTAAAAATATGTATCTATGGAAAAACTTGAATATCACCTGTCTTTCTAGGAATCTAGACATTTCTCTATGGCTTTGAAAAACAAATTTTTGCACTTTTATCTTTTAGTGTACTCAATGCTTTTTAATGAGCTCACTAGACTTTTCAAAAATAGCATGGAAATTTGAATGAAGACAAAAGTTCAGAACTTAAGGAAATCGGTAAATAAAAAAAAGAGGAATTTACTAAATTCCGAAATTCCGAAATTCCAGGAAGATTTCAATTTAATTTTTTTAAATTCAGACAAAGGACGACAAATTACAAGAAGTTCTCAGCAATACTGCAACAAATGTTCAAACGTCCACTCCAAAGATCAGTAGGTGATGAAACATAGGTGGGCATATAAAACTGTATTCTTCTGCACACATTTTCCCCAGGAGAACAATCAGCACTTGACGTCGTACCTGTTTTAAATACGCGTTTTCCACTCGAGACCCTTTATTGCATAGCACCAAATCTATAGAGTCCTCTGTCCTATAGATTTTATGTCCTTGTTTTTTCTTTCTATATATGCTAGTTGTTCTTCCACATCTTGTTTAATACATACATTCTGCGAGGTTGATTCATTTTCTCCAGACATGACCGAATCGAGATTTCCATTTCCCCGTCTACCTAACGATCTTTGTTCAAAAGTTCTTAAAACCATGGACCCCCATGAAATGTGAGTTTTTAACAAATGCTTGAATTCGTTTCATTGTGCATTTCGTTTCATTTCATTTCAGAATTGCCTACACATTCACTTCAAAGAAGGCTTTATCATTGGTTAAATCTCTCCGTTTACCGCTTAGAAGGGCTACAACAAAAATTGGATGGCCCAGTGTACGCTTGGTCTTTCGTGACATTACTGTCGTATTCAAGTATAAAATGGGTAAAAATGATGAAGTCATGACGACTCTTGATGATATTCCTGTCAATGTTGATGTTGAATTAATGAGATTCAACCCGATTCCCGAATCTAAAGCATTCATTTGGTCAAATCAAGGAAAGAATATAGGAGAGTGGGTTCAACATCTCAGCTCGATGTTCCGATGTGAATGTTATGAAGCCATATTTCATATCTTTAATACACGGTTATACATTCAATCACTTCGGAATACGCTCCCAAAACTCCGAAGAATCGCTATCAATTGTCTCATAAATGAACCGAACAACCAAGAAATTCAAAGCATTGAGAATATTTTAAGAGCCTTTTTACCTGATGTCAAGTGTGTCCGATTGCATCGTGTCCCTCTCCTTCCATTCAGGAACCTTTCCATTCATCACATTGGAATGACGAATTTGAGAGAGTTGATTTTAGAACCGGATCAAAATCTAAAATTCGACGATCTTTCAACACTGAATGTTGGAAGCTGTACTATTTTTATAACTCAATTCTCGGTTCGTGATTTGAATCGTTTCTTCAAATTGTAGACAAAAGGATCTTATCCCAATTTGCACTCATTAAACATTCTTGTGCGTCTGGAAAATGCCTCAGATTGGAATACCTTGTTAAAAAGATTAAACGCAGAAGAAGCAGACAATTCGCAAGAACTAGTAGAAGGAAATAAAAAGTTTATAATAGACATCTCTCGAGGAGCTTGCGCTCAAGTTTTAATTCAGCCCGTTTTTTTTTTTCATTTTCTTTCCCCGGTTACCGTCACTTCTTATTTCTTGAAATCCTCCGAATAAACGAAATATATATATTTGTCGTAACTTTTGTTACAAATTGTTGATTTTCAGACTTTTCCAGATCACTCGAGTCATTTTTCAGATACAATCAGTCGGAAGGGAAATATGGATTCAGTCATATCTGAAAGAAAAATCAATTGATAAATTAGAACACATTTATTAGATTCAATTTTATTAGATTCAATAACAACAATTTGTTAGAAAAAAGAGAAGTGAAGTGGGCGAGATATAACATGATTATTGGAAAAATATAAAAAGAGAAAAAGGGAAAGTTAAAAAGTGGTAATTTGAAAATTAAGAAGGTACATTTGATCCAGAAAAAGAAAATTAAAACCGACATATTTCTGGGGATGAACGTTGCAATTTCGAGATTTCAATTCTAGCAGAAGCCCACATATCAACGGGCTGAATTAAAACTTGAGCGCAAGCTCCTCGAGAGATGTCTATTATAAACTTTTTATTTCCTTCTACTAGTTCTTGCGAATTGTCTGCTTCTTCTGCGTTTAATCTTTTTAACAAGGTATTCCAATCTGAGGCATTTTCCAGACGCACAAGAATGTTTAATGAGTGCAAATTGGGATAAGATCCTTTTGTCTACAATTTGAAGAAACGATTCAAATCACGAACCGAGAATTGAGTTATAAAAATAGTACAGCTTCCAACATTCAGTGTTGAAAGATCGTCGAATTTTAGATTTTGATCCGGTTCTAAAATCAACTCTCTCCAATTCGTCATTCCAATGTGATGAATGGAAAGGTTCCTGAATGGAAGGAGAGGGACACGATGCAATCGGACACACTTGACATCAGGTAAAAAGGCTCTTAAAATATTCTCAATGCTTTGAATTTCTTGGTTGTTCGGTTCATTTATGAGACAATTGATAGCGATTCTTCGGAGTTTTGGGAGCGTATTCCGAAGTGATTGAATGTATAACCGTGTATTAAAGATATGAAATATGGCTTCATAACATTCACATCGGAACATCGAGCTGAGATGTTGAACCCACTCTCCTATATTCTTTCCTTGATTTGACCAAATGAATGCTTTAGATTCGGGAATCGGGTTGAATCTCATTAATTCAACATCAACATTGACAGGAATATCATCAAGAGTCGTCATGACTTCATCATTTTTACCCATTTTATACTTGAATACGAAAGTAATGTCACGAAAGACCAAGCGTACACTGGGCCATCCAATTTTTGTTGTAGCCCTTCTAAGCGGTAAACGGAGAGATTTAACCAATGATAAAGCCTTCTTTGAAGTGAATGTGTAGGCAATTCTGAAATGAAATGAAACGAAATGCACAATGAAACGAATTCAAGCATTTGTTAAAAACTCACATTTCATGGGGGTCCATGGTTTTAAGAATTTTTCTAAAATATTTGTGTCCAGTGCATTATATTACATTTCAGAATCGCTTTCTCATTCGTTTCAAAGAAGACATTATCAATGGTTCAATCTCTTCGTTTGCCTCTTAAACAGGTTCGAATAACAATGAGAAAACACACGGAAATAAAATTTCATACAGAAATTTCCAGTTCTATAAGTTTCACGTTTAGCATGCTAAAAAATGACAAAGAATTGAAGAAATTGGATGATACTCCGGTCAATGCTTATGTGGAAATAACGAAATTTCAACCGATTGACGAATCTCAAAGATTTACCTGGTCGAATCATCAAACGACGTTAGGAAAGTGCATTCGAATTCTCTGCTCAATTTTTCGATACGAAGCTTATAAAGCCGATTTTCATATGAGAATGACTCAATATGAAATTCAATCAATTCGGAACACTTTTCCAAAACTCAGAACTATTTGTATAGTAGGTGCTCTTGATGAACAGGAAGAGCACGAAGTTGTGTACGCTCAAAAACTATTAAGAGTTTTCCTGCCTGATGTTGAAAATGTCCGATTGCGTCGTGTCCCTCTCCAAGAGAACCTTTCCCTTCAACACATTGGAATGTCCAATTTAAAAAGTCTGAATCTATTTTATTCACGAAACCTGAAGATTGATGATCTGGTAACTTTCAATGTTGAGAAATATGTCAATCGGACCGATAAAATCTCGCCTCTTGATTTGAATCGATTTTTTAAATTGCGGACGAAGGGATGCAATCCCAAATTAAAGTATTTCTTGGTTCATGGGAATATCTTCTCAGATTGGAACGTCTTGTTCAAAGGATTAAACGCAGAAGAAGCAGACGATGCTGAAGGAGGAAAAAAATCATAATAGAAAATTGCCAAGGATTTTGCGCTCGAGTTCGATTTCAACCTTTTCGAATGAATGTTTCTATTCTATTTACTGTTCCAAACTTGCAACGTTCATCCCCAGAAATATGGAGTTTTTAATTTTCTTTTGCTGCACGTCCGTATATGTGATCTTTCATTGTCGAATTACTTTATTTCCAATATTTGCTTCAAAATTTATGTCATTCAACTTTTTATCTATTTTTAAAATATCAAACTATTTACTTGATATCTTTTATTTTCTTCAAAATTAATACAATCCATTTCTTTACTTTATTTTTTCTTTCTTCATCCTTTTTTTCTAATCATTTTATGTTATCTAATCTACAGTACCGATCAATCGCTCATTAGTTTTCCCTATTTCCACTCGAGACCCGATATTATTGATTGACAACAAATCAATAGCATTCTCTTCTCTATAGATTTTATGTTCTTGTTTTCTCCTTCTATCTATTTCTGGTCCTTCCTCTTTTTTCTAATAAATGCATTCTGTTTTATCAATTTCTTTCTTTTGCTAGATATGTCCAACTCGAAATTTGCTTTCCGCCGTCTACCTGATGATATTTGTTCAAAAGTTCTAAAAACTATGGAACACCATGAAATGTGAGTCTATCTCCTCCAAGGTTTGAATTCGTAGCATTTAGCGTATTCCATTTCAGAATTGTCTATTCATTCACTTCAACGAAGTCACTTTCACTAGTTCAATCTCTTTGTTTGCCGCTGAAAAAGGCTCGAATAAAAATGCAGGTTTGGCCTGATATATATTTGGATTTTGGTAACGTTACTGAGCTATTCGAGTGGAAAATGGGCGAATACGGCAAAGAAATGAAGAGCATTGATGATATTCCTGTCAAAGTTAATGTATCAACGCAAAAAAAATCTCAAGAATTTGGCCCTATTTTCACAAATACAGCATTCACTTGGTCTTCTCAAAAAAAGAGTATAGGAGAGTGCATCCAACGTATCTGCTCGATTTTCCGATGTGAAAGTTATGAAGCCGATTTTTATATTGAAACGATAACGTTCGATATGCAATCACTTCGGAATACGTTCCCAAAACTCAGGAATATTATTATCAGTTGTTTCAAAATTGAACCAAACGAACGAGACATCCAAAACGCTCAAAATATTTTGAGAGTTTTTCTACCATATGTTCAAAATGTCATATTGCATGGTGTCCCTCTTCAAGAGAGCCTATCCTTTCAGCATATAGGAATGGCCAATTTAAAAGAACTAGACTTCTATTATCCTCACAACCCAAAGTTCGATGAGCTTTTAATACTGAATGTGAACGTTGTAGGATTCGTAGAACTCAATTCTCGCTTCGCGATTTGAATCGATTCTTCAAATTGTGGACAAAAGGATTTTTTCCCAAATTGCAGTCGTTACAAATTTTTGGGCGTTTGGAAAAGGTCTCAGATTGGAATATCTTGTTTAAAGGATTAAACGCGGAAGATGCAGGCGATTCAGAGGGACTAGGAGGAAAAAGGTATCTAATAGAGAACACACGAGAGGTTTGCGGTCAAGTTCGAACTCAAACTGTTGGAAGGCCTGTTCATCTTAATATTCGGTTTACTGTTTCAAAATTGCAACGTTCATCCCCACAAATATGGGATTTTTAATTTTCTTTGGCTGCAGGCCCGTGTGTATTCTTTTTTAATGAGAAATTACTTGATTTCCAATATTTGCTTCAAAATTATTATCATCCACTTTTCAACCTTCATTCTCTTTTTATCCTTTTCTTCTAATCATGCTATAATCTCTACCCTACAGTACCGATTAATCGCTTACTAGTTTTACCTATTTCCACCCGAGACCCGACGTTACTAATTAAAGGAGGCCAGATAGCAAAAATTTTGGGGGACGAAATCGCGCCGCGCTTATGTAGGCCATCGGTCGGCAGGCGCCTTCGCGCCCCCGTAGCTCAGCCGGTAGCGGCGCTGTACCCCTGAGCTGTCCAGCATGAGTTCAACTCCTCATGTGGGTTCTCCAGGCAAAACATCAGGAAAATTTTTTTTTGGTGTCTTTAATACCAAATCAATAGAATCCCTGCTCTATTGATTTCATGCTCTTGTTTTCTCTTCTTTTCTATTTTGTAACCTTTTTTCTCTTTTTATTTGTCCCTTCTAATCTTATTAACGTCTTTATTCTCTACCCTACAATATCAGTCAAAAGCTCACTAGTTTCACCCATTTTTAGTTGAAAGTAGCCTATTTTAAAGTCGTAAACAAGTATTTCAAAATTTTTCAATTTGCCTGAAAAGTTCAGATTAGACAAAATAAAAATAGAGCTTCAATTTTGTAATTGACAACTTTTTTGTAGCTTTTTTAGTTTTTGAGATGTGCTCCTTTAAAGATGGCAGCCGCTACAATCCAAGGGAGAAGCTATGAGAAGATACTACGGTATTTTCAAAAGCGCATTTCTCAAAAACTAAAACAGCTAGAAAAAAGTTGTCAACTACAAATTTGAAGCTCTAGTGCTGTTTAGTATACACTGAAATTTTCAAACAAATCTAATAGTTTTAAACCACTTTTTTTATGGCATCGAAATTGACTATTTTCTACTGAAAATGTGTAAAATGTGTATACTTTTGGTAGGTACTGTAATTCGTTTTCAAAAAAACCATGCCATATTATCATCAATATTTTCATCAAAATATTTCTAAATAAACTACTTTTTTCAGTCCTGAAAGTTTTGTTCACTGAATTTTGTCACCTGAAGACGAAATTTTATTTTTTTTTAAAATCTATTTTATTGGCTGGAAACTTGGAAAAGGAATTCGAGTGGGTAATAACATGAATGGGGATTTTTTTTTGAAAAAAATATAAAAGATACATGAATTTCAGGATATTGTACCCATATACATAAATAGGGGAACAAAATTGGGGACTTGAAAAAAAAACGGTGAAAACACGGGGAACAAAAAATGGAGGACCAAATAAATATATATTGCAAAGCAGAGGAAGAAGGACATGGTGAAAGTTTGGTGTGGAATAGTGAAAATAGTGAAAGGAAATTTGATTTGGGTTTTTTTGGGTCTTGCCACGTAGTACAGTAAGACGACTCTCCAGTGATGGCAAAACCCTGGGGGAAAAGTGTACAAAAAAGGAAGAGGCATACTTGTCGACCGCGTAGCTCGATTCAAGCTCAAAATATTATAACGAAACGAGAAGAAAAATGTAGAAAATGAAGAGATCTACAAACTGATATAAAATTTGACTATAGAGAAATGCAAAATTCTAGAGCCAGGACGTGTGCAAGATCGGATACCCAGAGCAACCTGGATGGAAACCACTAGGCATCTATTACTGCCTCTAGCGTAGAAAGCGGATTTCAAATATAGTCAAATCAAATATCATTTTGTAGATCTTGTAAAACTCTACATTTCGCTTTTAAGTTTGCTCAAAAATTCCAATTTTGAATAGAGTTATGGACCGGCCAAGAGTATTCTCAAAAAGCATCAGTGAAACAGGAAAATAAGGGTGAAAAACACAAATGAGACCTCAAAAAAACAGAAGCGTTAGTAAACCGTAGGAGGCGCAAGAAAATTGCCGGATGACTCGACACAAGAATCATTAGTTGAGGACGAGTGATGGTGATGGTGAGTGGAAGTGGATTGGTGGTGCTCATAGTTCTCGGCAATTTCTTCTTGCGGCGAGTTAGATCTAGAAATCTACGTTTGGATTAGTTGGAAAGTAGAAGTGGTTGGAAGGGACCTTCTGGTGGCGCTGGAGAGACTTGTGCCGTCGTCGGTGCCTGTGGAGACGACGTCAACGGAGACGCGTGCGCGGAACGCGTTGCTGCTTTTGCGTTGGCGACGGAGCTCGGCGTAGTATCTGGAAAAGAGGAGGAGTTATTTTGAATTTAGTATCATTTTGTAGATGTTTTTAAGATCTATATTTTATTTGTTGTTTTGTCTAGCAAGTTATGCGGTTGACAAGTAAGCCAACCATTTTTGTACAAGCCCCCTCCCCCGGCTCTTCTCTTTGAGCTGATTTATCTTGCTTTCTGTAAATGATAGCAAAATGTTATCAACTAACAAGATATTGTTGATATTATAATAAACAATTTATCAGTTGACGATTTTTTAATATCTTTTATAGGAACCGAAATAAATTAGCTCAAAGTTAAGAGGTCGCCAGCCGATAGCCTCTACAGGTAAGACCGTCATATCAATTTTGAGCTGATTTATCTCCGTTCCTGTGAAAGATATCAAAATGTAGTCAACTAATAAACTGTTTAACATAAAATAACTAACATTTTATCAGTTGACAACTTTTTGATATGTTTTATAGAAATAGAGATAAACGAGGCTCAAAGTTGACATAGATTTTTATGTTTTTGAGATTGTTCCAATCTTAAAAGTGTGCCATTTTAGTGATTTCTCAAAATTATAACATTTGAATTTTGATTCTTATTCACATGATCTTAATTTATAGTTGCTTACATTCCAACAAACCACACTAGATACAAATTTTGTCCTCTTCAAATGAATGACTAAACACTCCCCCTTCTAGATGACTCAAAATTCATCAGACACAAATACCAAAAATTCTCAATATCAAATCCAACATTAAAAAAAAAAACTACTAACCCATCTCTGACCGCCGAGAAGACATGCGAGGTGAGCAAAGACCACGCGGCCGCGGTCTCACTGGTCGGATGCGCGGCTTGATCTAAAAATGTGCATTCTGTGGTGACGGCGTCGGCGGTGCATGCGAAGAAGTCTGGTTTGAAGCCGTTCGCGCGGAATTGGACATGATTGCATCCGAAATCCTCGGCGAGTCTGGAATAATAGATTTTTTGAAGTCGGTGGATTTTCGAAATAGCTCGGGTTCAAAAAAGTCTTAATCATGGACTGTACATTTTCGAAATAGCGAAAAATCGCCCATAAAGGATCTTCAAAAATCCATAACGGCCCATAATGATCCGAAAACATTTTTTTAAAATTTAACCAACCTGTTAATCTCATCAATATCTGTCAAATTGTCGACGACTCCTAGAAGGAACTGCTTCAAGTAGCTGGAGTTCTCATAGCGTTGTTTCTGAAAAAAAACCCCATTAAAATGGCTCCAGAATTCCTCCCAAACCTTTGTCAACTTATCGATAAACTGCTTGAAATCATCGCGTCGCTCTAGTGCTCGTCTGAAAATTCTCTCTCCCAAATCATCCTTCGAATTATCCATACATCCCTTGATAATCTGTCTTTGATTGACCGATAGAAGTGGCTTGCGGTTCCCTTGGGATGAGATGGATGGGCGGCTTGAGCTGCTGGAAGATCTGAAATCAAGGGGAGGACTTGTTAAGAGGTTAGCGAAAAAATGGCAAGTCAAACTGTTAGGTTAGGAAATTATCTGTAATTTTCCCAGAAACTTTTAAAAGTCCACACCTCTCTTCCTCTCTTTTCATTTTTTTTTGATTCCTGGTTCCTGATGAGTGCGCTCTAGTGTCTCCCACTCATCAGACACCATTGTAATCTGCCGACGTCACAGATATATAAAAATAACATCGTGGTCCGGGCGATGTAATAAAAGTGAGTAGCAGAGGGGGAGAGAAATGGGTCATCATACAATAAAACGAAATTTGAAGCTAGAGGAGAACGGAACGGATAGGTAAATCTCCTAGTAGTTGGATGATATCATTAGATCAGGTGTAAAGTAAGTAGAGGGGACAAATTACTAGGTCTGGGGTTGGAGGTAAGCTAGGTTGGGCCATTTTAATGGCCCCTTATTTTCAAGGTAATTCGAAAGATCTAAATAATTATATAAAATTTAAATGCTTTCAAAATCGAGTTATGGTGCAGAGGTCGAGTAACATCCGGGTCGGCCTGGGTAACCAGAACGACTATAGTAGTGCGGGCTCTTTCACGGCTTCTGGTTGGAAAATCGTTATTTGACTACAGTAGAATCATATATCAATTTGTAGATCTTTTGAAGTTTTACATTCTACTGTTTACTTTAGTAAGAAATTCCAATTTTGAGCCAAGTTATAGGCCTATAAGTGTGCCATACAGGAATATAAATTACCAAGCCAGACCAATTTGAGCAAAACTTATGTTTTTGAAATCAACGGGTTCTCAGCTTTCAAAATTTATAAACCACAATATTGTTTAAATTACATAAGCCCAAAAATTTCACACTTCTTACCTGGTACTTGGCGTAGTTGCCGACTTTCTGCGCACCGACTTCTTCGGCTTCTCATCTGTGGATTTTGCGTTTCCCATGATAACGGCTTTGAGGAACTTTGTCTGGAATTATTATTTTTGAAATTGGATACATGGGGAACTAAAAAAACGGAGAGGAAGAAAACAATAGGGAGATCATAAAGAAAATGAAGTTAAATAAAAAATAGAGCGAACAAAAATTTTGTTGAGAAAGAAGCAAGGAAGCAGAAGGAATAACAATGTGCTAAAATACCCTCGTGATAACTTGAAATTTATTTTTTTGGGCGTCGTTGTTTACTCTGAGCAATCATTATTATTATCATTAATTATAGAGAGGGATAATATACTGGAATCGGAGGCAAACATGAGAAAACTAGAATAAAAGGGGTGGAGTCAAGAGCCAGGATTTCAGAGCAGAAAAAAAGGGGCGGAGTTTCCTAATCCTCTATACGTGTGAAAATTTAAAAAAAACAAGTGGTTTCAGTGCGAAATCGTTTGAAAAGTCAAGGTGTACTTTGAATGGGTCACATTTTTCGAAAAATAAAAAAAAGAGCAAGAAAAGGGTTTTGGCACGATGCCAGAAAATTTCGAAAAATCTAGAAATTAAAAAACCTAGAAATCCAGGAAACATGGAATTCCAAAAGTTCACAAAATTTGGAGTTGTAAAAATTAGGAAGTTCCTAGGAACCCCATTAATTAGAAAAAAAGAGAAGTTTGAAAATTGACTTTTTCGTAAAAATAGACAAATTTGGGGTCCCAAAAAAGTGGTTCAAAATTTTTAAATTTTTCTGAAATTGTCAGAGTACACTAAACAAAATAAGAGCTTTAATTTTATAGTTGACAACGTTTTTGTAGCTTTTTTAGTTTTCGAGATATGCGCCTTCAAAGAAAGAAGCCTCCACCATACAAGAGAATAGGAGATCACGGTGTTTTTAAAGAAGCATATCTCAAAAACCAAAAAAGCCTCAGAAAGGTTGTCAATTACAAAAATAAAGCACTACTTTTGTTTAGTATACTCTGTAATTTTCAGGCGAATTGAAAAATTCTGAAATACTTTTTTAGGTACTTCAAAGTTGACTATTTTTTTACTAAAAAAAGTCAAATTTTGATACATTTCTAATTGGGGAACTGTATCTTCCGTAGAAAACGTTAAAAATAGAAATTCCTGACCGCTGCTTTTCTGAAAAGTCAAAATTCCAGGAAAACTAAACAATTTTCAATATTCTAAGCTGAAAATAGCCTAGGGAACAAATAAGATTTTTCTGGGAAACTGGAATTTAAGTTTGTCTGGAAATTCCAGAATTTTCAGAAATTAGAGAATCAGAACATCGAATATTTTGAATTACATATTGGTGGAAAAATTGAAAATGAAGAAATTTCAGACAGTTTTTAAGAAACTCCAGTTCCAAAAAAATGAGCGACTACACAGATTCTAAAATCCTTGAACAAAAAAAATCAAATCAGAAGAGCAAAAAATGTGTTGTCCTCTTCTTGCCACAGATTTTTATACACAAATTCACATGAATAATCTCTTCCGTCACAAGGGCTAGTGAGAGCAAGTAGGCGGAGCCTACAAGGGTACATGTATTTACCCAAGCTTCCCCTAGGTTATTACGAAACTGCTTTTTTAGATTTCTGAGTCATTTGGGCTCTCCAAAATGTCATCGTTTATTCATAGTGAAGAAGAACGTCATCAAATCTGAGAAGGTTATTTTTGATTTTTTCTCCGGAAAAGGATATATTCCAGGAGGATTTGGTGATAATTGACTTTTTTGGTTTCTGCTACTGAAAATCCGGGATTAGCGGATTATGAGGTAGTAGTTGATGCTAGAAGCGGATTTTCAGCAAAACAAGTTTCAGCCCAAGGGTTTCTTTTTCTGATTTTCAGCCATGCGGCAAAAATGGGCGGAGCCTAATAATGTACGTGCTGAAACAAAGATTTCTATTGTTGCAAATAAAGGAAGGTCGAAGAAATGGATTTTCAGATTTTCCAGAAAATTCTAAAAAAGGAGAGTGTAGTTGGGAAAACATTAGAAAATCGAAGTGTTTGGAATTCTAAAAAAAGTCGAATTTCGGAATTTCGGAACTATGGAAAAAATACAAGACTGATATTCTGAACTTTGAAAAAAATGAAATTGAAAAAATTTAGTTCCTGAATCTTTGAATTCTGGAGGACTTGAAAACAGATTGTTCATAAAAAACTTGTAATTTTCAGACAATATTGAATCCTGAGACAATTTCGAGAATTTCAGAATAGTTCGAATTTTCAGACAGTTTCGGAAATTTCGGACAGTTTCAGAAATTTCAGACAATGTTGAATTTTCAGAAAAACTTGAAATTTTCAGACAAATTTGAATGCAGGTTCTCAGAAAACGTTATTTGTTTCCCAGGTTATTTTCAGCCTAAAAAATTGAAGTTTTTCAAGATTTCCTAGAATTTCAACTTTTCTGAAAATCGGGCAGTCTGAAATTTCTATTTTTAACTTTTTCAGAAGGAATATTTTTCAGGAACAGTACCCCGGACAAAAATATATCAAATTTTGAATTTTTCAGTGAAAAATAGTAAAAGTTGGGACTCTAAAAAAATGTTTCAGAATTTTTCGATTTGCCTGAAAATTTTAGGGTATATTAACCAAAAATAGTGCTTCATTTTTGTAATTGACAACTTTTTTGGGGCTTTTCTAGTTTTTGAAATATGCGCCTTTAAACATGATCATCCTTTTCTTTCTCCCATTGTAACACTCGGCTGCGGGTGCCAATACTTGGCCAAATTTCATGATTTTACAAGTGTTGGCCAAGCCTCCCACAAGCCTTGGCCAAAGTATGCGCCTGCATGATCCGTTGTGATAGCTTCCACAAGTCTTGGCCCATAGTCGGAAGGATACAAGTCTTGGCCAAATTCTGATTATTGATTTTTCACCTTCGGACTCATCATTTAATTTTCAATTTGTTTTCTGGTTTTACCTATTTTTCTACTATTTTCATAAAGGTTCGAATTTTTATGAAGGTATTTTAATTTTTTGGTATTAGAAATTTTGAAGTTTCGAATCGTATAACTTTCAACATGACAGAACATTCAACTTCAACTCAAAAGAGCAAAACCGAAAAAGGATAAATCTGCGAGTCGTGAGCACATCGTGAGCATATCGTGAGTTATTATGAAGAGATATTCAGCTTTGAAGAGTTCAATATTACAGAATTCGAACACTTGAATATACAGAATTTTGATTCACGAAAAAAGAGGAGACGGAGGATGAAAAAAGTTAATTTTTTGCAAAATTCCACCAAAAAATTCTGCTTCAAAACTGTTGTTTCAGTCGACAAAGGATCTCTTTTTGAAGGTATCACACATTTTTCAAGGAGTTTCAAAATACTATGAAAACGATTCAGAGTTTCATCAAAATCGTACATGCGCAGAGTGTCGCAGTGGAAAATGAACACGATTTCAGTAAAAAAAAACAATGTTTGGAACTCACAGGAGTAACGTTTTTTAGGATTTAAAGACAACTCGAACTATTTAAAGAAGAATTTATTTGCACTGCACATTATGTGGATGCTTGTTATCCGAAAGTCAGTAATTTCGAAACCAGAACTGTGAAAATTTTTCGAAAAGGGAGTGATGGTATTAGTTCAAAGACTGAGAATTTTTAAATTACCGTTTGTATTTCAGATGCAAGAAATTGGATCGTAATGTTCTCGTCTAAAGGATACTTCAAAATACAAAGCAAAAATGAGGAAATGAGATGACTCGACTTGATGCGATTACACTGTGATTGTCGATGAATTTCAACGGATTTCAAAAAAAAAAGGAAACGAAAAGGTGGAAATTTTTTGTGATTTTAATTAATTTTTTTTCATTATTCGTTTTGTGTAGTGTTCTAATATCTTAGCTAATACATAGAATAATGTGCTCGGAGACTTGTGCTAGACTTGTGGGAGGTCTGGCCAAGTATTGGCGCCGACAGCCGAGCAGCTTCTATCTTTAAAGGCGCATATCTTAAGAACTAAAACAACTACAAAAAAGTTGTAAATTTCAAAAAAAGAGCACTATTTTTGTTTATTATTATCTGAAATTTTCAGACAATTCAAAAAATTCAGGACCTTTTCTCAGGACCCCAAAGTTACCGCTAAAAAAAGAGAGAAGAAATAAGGACAAGCCAAGAGGAAAGGGGAGAAAAAAGGATCATAAAAAATAATCAGGAATGAATGAATAACCCTTTTTTGGATACAAAGCCCTTCCCGGACCATTGGGCCACCCCCAAAAACCGGTCAATGCATTTTAAATTTCTCCATCAAATCCTAACAAAAAATTGGAGAAGAAAAAGTTTTTTCTCCCAAAAAGTACATGAGAAGACAAACAACATGGAATTATTAATGTCCAGATTCAGAAGACGTCCGTCACGTGGATTCAGAATTTCTAGAATTTTCTTTTTCTATAACTATCAATTAGATTCTGGTCTAGAAATTTTAAGAAGAAAAGAAAAATACAAAATGAATCACATCTAGAAGAAAAAATTACATAGGGATTTGGCTAGGAACGGATAGCCCAATGGCTTTGTGACGTCAAAAAAGGGGGCGGAGCTTCCCATAGAAAAGTGGGCGGAGTTTTGAGAGATAAAATGAGTGGGAGATAAAATGAAGAATGAGAGGAGCTGTTGTACAGCAACAGCAGCAATCGGAGCTGGAGTTGTGACGTCAGGGCAGGAGGGGAAGCGGAAAATGGGGGCGTGGCTTGGGGAAGACTAGAAAGGGGCGGAGCCTGGAATAAAAAAAGTTTAAGGGGCTAGAAATAGGTAAAGAATAACTCAAAATTTTCAAAAAAGGAAAATCTAGAAAATTATTAAAAAAAATAGAACATTTCAAAATTCAGAAAGTCTGGAAAATTTCCAAAAACCTGGATAACCTAGGCAATCTTGAAAAACTTGGACATTTCATAGAATTGTATAATATAACAAGTAGTGAATTTCAAAAGTTTTAATTTTCACATCAAAGTACTGAAATTTCAAAAATTTTTGTGAGCCACGTGAATCTTTTGAATCTCTCAAAAGATGGACCGTTAAGTTTTTGGGAGTGTTTTTTCAACAAATATAACAGAAATATTAACACTTTCTGAATATTTTTCCCAAAATTAAAACTTTTGAAAATCACTACTTGTTATATAGATAATTTTCTAAATTTTATAGATTCTGGAAAATTTCAAGCGTTTTCGAAAATCGAGAAATTCTTGTAAATCTAGAGTATTTACAAAAATTTGGGAAACCTTTAGAAACTCTATAAATTTTCAAAAAATGGAAAATCAGGAAGATTCTAGAAAATCTTTGAAATTTTTCAAAATTTGGAAAGTTTTCGAGAATCTAAAAATTTAGAAAATCTAAAAATAGAAAAATTTTTTTTTGAAAAAAAAAATTGTTTTTAGAAAAATCCAAAACTCAAAGTTAGTGCAAAAAATAGTCCTTTAAGCTGACAAAAGTCTATTACTTCCTCAAAAAATAAAGATCTCCGAAAACAAAAAAGTCATGCGATTTTCTGAATACCTCAACCTCGTTAAAAACCCATCAATTCTGTTTGTTTTCGAAACTTTTCTTTTTTTTTCGCTTCGTCAAAAATCTGAAATTGAGCTCTGAGCTCTATTTATCATCAAAGAGCCAATATGACACCACGACAAATGACACAGTTCTTGTGATCATCAGCCAGCAAGAAAAGCAAAAAATCTAAAATAACAGAAAAATAAAAGAAGAATCGAAACCTTTGCACCTTTTCTCTCAAAACAAAGGTGTCTGGAGGAGAGATTTCCGGATATCAGTCAGTGGTGTCTCTTTCTTCTCTTTTTAATCAAGGTTGAACCGATCCGTCTTTTTTTTGTGATCACAGCTGACAGGGAAGGGATCAGAGGGGAATGGATGGATGGATTCTTGCAAAATCGATCACAGTGATTTTCTGATTAAAAAACGAGTGGTGTTGGAGGTCTAGAGGGGAAGCCTTTGAAGTGAAAATGAGGTTTCAAGGGTCTAGGAAGAAAAAAGGGTAGAATAATACAAAGTTGACTCTCAAAAAATTTAGGGAGAGCATTTCAGGAAATTCTGGAAGTTGAAAAAGGCAATTGATACTACAAAATTGCTAGAGAAAGAAGAGTACGGATGATCAGCGGCCATACATGATTCGAATGTTTGCGGACTCATAACTCGGCTCAAACTAGGAATTTTTATTCGAAATAATAATTAAAATATAGAACTTGAAAATATCTACAAAGTGATGTTAACATTAACTATATTCAATTATCTACTGTTACACATAACGGCTGTGAAAGAGCCGGGCCGGTGCTATAGGGCCAAGTGCGTTTCCCAAGCCGACTCCATTTAGACGTCCTTTAGTTTGTTGCTTGGCATTTTAAAGTAGTTAAATTATATACCATTTTGTAGAACTCGTTGGATTCTACATTTTACCATATCGTTTATAAAGGTATTCCAAAATTGAGGCAAGTTATGGACCGTTTAATCCGAGGCAACTTCTTGATGTCAAAGCTAGGCAACTTCGGAGTCATAAAAAAGTGGTCCAGAACTTTTCAATTCGCCTGCAATTTCTTCAGTATACTAAACAAAAATAGAGCTTTATCTTTGTAATTGACAATTTTTGTAGCTTTCTGAGTTTTTGAGACATGCGCCTTTAAAAAGGGAAGCCGCTACATCATTTGCATTGTAGCTGCTTTTATCTTTAAAGGCGCATATCTCCAAAACCAAAAAAGCTGCAAAAACGTTGTCAATTACAAAATTAAAGTTCTACTTTTGTTTAGTATTGTCTGAAATTTTCAGACAAATTGGATAATTCTGAACAATTTTTCTCACTTTCGACTTCGAAATAGGCTATTTTCAGCTAGATGATCTTCAGAGTATGAAGATTTTTTGAAACTTCAAAGCCTAAACTATTTCGTGCCTTGAATTTTAAATCTTCTAAATTTCATTCTAGGTCCAACAAAAATCCATCAATCATTCATGACCCTTCTTCTCCTCCACCCCCATGAAGTTCGTGGAATGATTGAACATGTCTCTCCGACTATACAGCAAATGGGGCTTTTCCTAGTGTCTAGACATACAATTCAGGGACTTTTCTTTAAATTAGATTTCATTATATGAGGGTTTGGCGGGAAAATTGAGTATGTCCCTGGTAAGCCATAAGATTTAAAAAGGCTCATCGGGGGATGAGTCGAGGAGCTATAGGGATTCGGAAGGTTTAGTCATCCACGGGTTTATGACAAAATTTTTGTCATAATGGTAGAAAAAGAGGGATGATGACTAGGGGTTTTGAAAAGTAGGAAGTTAAAAGTAAGGTAAAAACAGGAAATATAAACTTAAGAAATTGTTTTTTCGGGGTCATATAATATATTGAAAAAAGAAAAATTGCAGGTTTTGAAATAGAAAATGGCTTCGAATTATGTTTTTTTTCAAATTTTTCTGTATAAAATCTAAATATTCAGGTTATTTATTCCAAAAAGGAAGTTAAACCACATTTCTAGCTCATCTAGAAGCCGAGATACAGTCATTTAAATTCTTGGGGGCGAGAGAGTGCGTGGAAAGGGGAGAGAACCGACAACGAGACACCCTAGCTGTCTGCGTCTCTTTAAACTTCAAAACGCTATATCTCGGCTCCCAGATGAGTTAGAAACGTGGTTTTTTCTACTAATCTGTGTATTTTTATGGAGCTTTTTCAAATTTTCTAACTATAATTTTTTTTCAAAATTTATCATTAAAATATATCAGAGTTACTAGCGCCGGATAGTTTGAAATTTTTCGGAATAATCTAAAAAATGAACCTCAATTTCGATAGTTAAAATGAGCTCCTAGCTCCATCTAATGCAATTTTTGAAACTCATCGATCCTCTGAAATACTAAAAAATTCACAACCAACCTAGACACAAAAAGTTTCAAAACATTTCGACAATTTTCAAAAACTGAGCAATCTTCGTGTCCTGCTGTACGAAATCTAAGCTCTGTGTGTACGAGTGACAGCAACTGGACCCTCTTGTGCTGTTAAAAAAGATAACGACACTATACATTCGAAGAGATAAGGGCGGAGGGGGAAATCCCCCCTGCAAAATATGTATCCAATATTTGCTATGTCAAAAAAACAAGAAAAAAAGGATCTGTGCTGCAAAAAGAGCATTTTCCAAAGCATTTTCTATTTTCAACCACCAATTTTGCCGGAGGCTAGAGGAAGAAGAGTGTCAAGGATACACACACACAATCAGCGGCCACTTGTTCATGGAGAGGAGGAAAGAAGACGTGACGTCTTCTGAAAAAAGGAATCATGTCAAAAAAAGTGGTGGTTTTTTGTAGCGAGAAAAAAATAGGAAAATCAGAATGGGAATCAGAAATTGTGACGTTGTTGACAAGGATTTTAGAGAGGGGATAAATATAGGGATAAGGAAATAAGAGGAAGATGCGTGTTTATAGAGCCATTGTACCGGAAAAAAAATATTTTGAATGCTTGAACTTTTCAATGAAAAATAGCCTTATTGTTCCTTTCTTTTTTTTGTCTGTCAACTTTGGAGCTCTTAAATTATTTTCTTACTTTGACTGTTTTGTGTGAAGAATAGCCAAGTTCGACGTCCTGAAATAGTATTTCAAATGTTTTCAATTTGTCTGAAAATTTCAGAGCGTAGTAAACGAAACTAGAGCTTCATTTTTTAATTGACAACTTTTTTGTATTTTTTTTTTGGTTTTTGAAATATGCGCCTTTAAAGATAGAAGTCGCTATGTGCTAAATCGCACTCTTCTGATGGTGATTCACCGGGAATGTGCATTGCATCCCCCGCAATCACTTTCTTTTATTAAATTCTTTATCATGTAACCAGTATAAAAGCCTCTCTATTGTATCATTCTATATCGTTCAATAAACCAATGTAGTTCTAAAACACGCTACAATGCAAGAGGCGACTTGAGGAGAATACGGTATTTTCAAAGACGCATATCTCAAAAACTAAGAAAGTTCAAAAAAGTTGTCAATTACAGAAATGGAGCTCTATTTTTGTTTAGTATGTGCTGAAGTTTTTGGAAGAATCGAAAAAATTTTGAATACCTTTTCAGGACTCTAAAGTTGGCTGTTTTCCACAGAAAAATTCAAGAAATTTTGAATTTTTGTTCGGGGTACTGTAGTTCATATCTTATCTAAAAGTGGGCATATGAAAAAGTGATCAACTACAAAAATTGAGATCTACTTCTCATTAGTATATTCTCATATTTTCAGAAAAATCCTACAAGTTTTAAGCTGTCTTGTAGCATATTCAATGATGTTATCGTAAGACCTGTATCATAATGGAAGGGCCTCTCTAATAGAATGGCCCTTTAGAGGTTCCTTGGAAAAATAGAAGAGCTGGACTGGTTCATTACCTTTTTCTTCTAGTTTTGATTTTTATTTTTGGTCATTAATCTTGTTATCAGACAGATAAGGTCAGAAGCTATCAGTGATATCCTATCACAATGAAATATGATAACGGGGATTAAGGACAATATGAGCTTTCTAGAACCCAAAAAATTCTATGATTTGAGTGGTTCTTCGATACAGCCCAAAAACAAACGCCTTGTTTTCAACAGGTCGAAAATTCAAAAAGTTGAAATTCTAACATTAAAATTGAAATCGCATGACATAAAAACCCTATAATTTTGAGGACATATGTACTGAAAACAGCACATTTCCGATTGGAAGGGCACAGCCTAATACGTAATAATTGATTATAGATGTATGGATGAGGAAGTGTATGTGGGAAAAAAATGTACTTCCTAGGAAATTATAGACGTCTGGAAATCGTGGTGGAATAGGAACTGATAGTGAGGGGCAAAAAACTCGACCAGGGGGTTTTTTTTGGATATCAACTCTCTAATAGAACGCCCCTCTATTTGAGCCAATTTGTCTCGGTTCCTATAAGAGATATCAAAAATCTGTTAACTAATAAAATGCTTGTCGTGAGATTTTCAACATTTCTGTAACTTACAGATTTTTTGATATTTCTAAAAGGAGCCAATACAATTGAGCGTAAAGTTCTTGTCACCTAGATTTCTATTAAAGGTGGGGGGACAGGAGATGTTACGGGGGATTTTGGGACCAGAGTATGCATTCTACCGTGACGGTGTACAACGCTTAATGTCACTCTGCGTACAGCTGTCGTCCTCGCCTTTATGTATGCAATCGGGCGTGCGCTTTCTCTTTGCCCGCGTGGCTTAGTCGGTAGCGGCGCCGCACCCTCTTCTTCGCCCTCACAAGTTCAACTCCTCGAGGGGCATCTTTGAACGGAATTTCGAGAACATTATTTTTTCATGTCCCCCCACCTTTAACCAGAATGTTTGGCGCATTGTGTCTATAGACACTACCCTCTCACCAAGGACAGCTACGTAGGCTGGTTGACTGGTTATTATTAGAGTTTCAAATCCCTGTTATTGGAAAATGTATGTATGGAGAATGCTGACAGACACACAAAACGTGGTGCTAGTGGTTCAAAAAGCAGTGGCTCAAAAAGCATATTATATTATTGACTCTATAATATGGATTATTAATATCGAAAGCGGATGATGGATGGGATGATATGAACCAGATAAAACAGTTATTGGGGGAAAATTAATGAATGATTTAAGGAAGTTCTAGGGTATCATTTTTGGCGCTCAGGAAAAATGGACTCAAAACAGGCTGTCAACTTTGACCCGATTTATCTCCGCTCCTGTTCAAGTTATCAAAAAGTGGTTGATTAACAAAATGTTGATGATATTATGATAAACATTTTGTCAGTTTACAAATTAATATATTTTACAGGAACCAAGAAAAATTGGGTCAAAGTTAAGAGTGAGTGGGTCTCACGGTAGCCAGTAAAGTGGTACTCACGGTAGCCAGTAATGAACGGGTATCCTCATTGTTAACTTTAACCTAATTTATCTTGGTTCCTGCATAAGGTACTGAAAAGAAGTCAACTAATGAAATGTATCTGAAAACATGCTTGACATTTTGCTAGTTGACCACTTTTTGATATCTCTTATAGGAACCGAGATAAAATGGGTCCAAGTTACGAACGCGACACCGTAGTTCAGCTGGTAGCGGCGCGGCACCTCAAACGGTGGACCTAAAAGTTCAACCCCTCAAGGTACTTTTATGAATTTGGTCGGCAAAAATAGCCCTGATGCCTTGAAGATACGAAAATTCGGAAAAAGGGACCAGACCAGATCGCAAAACCACTTGTTCGTGTGGGAACAGTTGGTTATTATAGAATGAGTTAGGGAATTGGAAATCTTTTTAAGGATTTATGGGATTTATCCGGAAAAAAACGTATTAGGTTGTTCAATAAATAGTGGTCACTTTCACTTCGCTCTACCGTTGCTTATCCAATTTTGGGTTTTTTTTCAATTCTGTTTTTATATTTATAGACGTCACACATTGCATGTTTAATAGACAATTAAAAATTCCGAATGGACTGTCTAACGGCCGAGGATTTTCTCGATAACGGACACATACTCAAAATTGTTTCTTTGATCATATGTCTCCAAGGTCTCTCGAACAACGACCATTAGCGAGCAAAGTGCAAAATGTTATACGTAGACCTCATCTCTCGAACCACGATTGAAATTTGGTTCAAAAGATTCGAATAAGAAAATTATGATCTGGATCATAAACCAATACCCAAAAGGCCTAGCGTTAATAAAAATGAAAATATTTTAATGATACTGGAGGAAAAGCTCTGTGCTACTTTGCGTGCATTATCTTTGACAGCCCACCATCCTAATAGCACCGTAACAGATCATGTTTCTCAAACGGGAAGAGCTCGGAGAGTCGATCAAATCGTTCCCCACATTTTGACCAATTTTTAGAAAAAGGTCCGATGAGACCTGTCCGTTTCTCTCCTCTCCAGGAAACCGACGACGGACTGGGTCAACAAAACAATCATTGGAGATGATGAATGGGTACTGTATTTTAACAATGCCAGTAAGCACCTATGGCTCTCTGCAAAGGAAACGGTGGAATCGGTCTCAAAAGGCAACCTTCAAGAAAAATCAGATTTTTCCGATTCGGTTAGACAGTGCTGAAGTAAAATACCGCAAGCTGCTTCCGGATTCCTATGTCATCACCTTTGGCTCTACTGCTTTCAAATGGAAAGTGGTATTTATGCACATCGCTCTCACCTCTAGAGAGGCTCAGTGTTGAAATTTTTGCATGACAACGAAAAACCACACAAATATTCGAAGAGCCGTTACAAACTCCATCTTCTAGGAATCGAAGTTTTGCATTGCCCATCGTACACCGCCGACCTGGCACTAGCTAATTACTACCATATCCGATTTCTCCAGAATCGTCTTGCTGGTGAGAAAGTCCATGATCGGAAGGATGTCAAGAAATTTTTGGAACACTGTTTTGCCTCTAACTTAAGTCGCCAGAGTTCTACGCGAACGGAATTGCCCAACTTCCGTTGGGCTGGCAACAAGTTATGAACTCCAATGGCGAAATAATTTCTCAATGATTCTTGTTTTCCTTGAAGAAAAAACTACCACTATTTATTGAACAACCTAATACAAAACTATAACTAAGCTAGTTGTAAAGCCTATATTTCATGAAAAATGTCTCAAAAAACCACAAAGTTTAGCAAAATATGGTCTTATAAGCCATTTTGGGGTCCCGTGTTCAAACTTGTCCCAAAACGTTTTCCAGCAAGAAAACTAGTTTTTGGCCCCGAAAATGGGGTCAAAAATCAGCCAGAAATTAGTGTATCTGTCTTTTTTTCCGCAAAAAAAACCAATTTCCGGACTTTTCTCTAATTAGATCTCCTCGTTTTGAACTTATAATTAGGAACCGCCTGACTCATAACTCCTCTGTGTGACGTAGCAAAAAGAAAGTGGGCGTGGCTTGCTAATCAGTATACAGAACATAAAAATAGACAAAGGGACCCGAAACAAAGCGACGACGCAAATTTTTATGCGCTCGCTCTTGTCGACGAAAACGAAATGATGGGTTTTTTCTTTGGGAGGAAAATGAAGAGAGCGGCATGAGAGATAGGGATCAGTGAGAGACGCAGAGGATTACATACAACAATTGATCCGTTAAACGACCCCCGGATATACAAGCACTTCCTAAGCATCATCATCATTCTAGGGAATTGATTATGTGTGTGGGAGTTTCTTTTTGATATTCCAAGAGTTTCCCCAGATTTCAAAAAAAAAACTATAGTTTCTCGATTTGTGACAGGATGTTACGCTTTGACTTTAAGCTCACATATCTCGTTTTCTGTGAAAGATATCAAAAAGTGATCAGCTAACAATATTCTTATCATAAAATCAGCATTATTTTATCAGTTGACCATTTTTGGGTATCCCTTACAGTAACCGAGATAAATTGGGTCAAAGTTGATAGTGTGAACAAGGCGGAGCGGGATTTCGGAATTTCACCACTTTTAAACACTTAACAACTTTTAAAGAGAATTTTCAAACGGTTTTCAAAAACTGGTTTGAACGAGCTTTCAAATTTCTGTCGCAAATCACACACTCTGGTTTCATCTGAGGAATATAGTGGCCTAACTTTCTCAACATGATTTTTCTAGGCCATAAACTTTAATGACTTAGAAATGCCCTGATATTACCCTGGTTTAGTTTAAAGTATCTTCCCATAGTGGTCTAACTTTTTCGAAACGGGTTTTCTAGGCAACCAACTTTTTTGACCTTGAAATGACCTAATATTAATTTTATGTTATTTCTAGGCTATTTTAACATGGTAACTTTTCCAAATTGAAATTTTCTAGGCCATTAAAGTTTATAGCCTAGAATTGATCTAACATTTGCCTGATGTGTTTTCTAGGTCATTTAGTGGCCTAATTTCTCACCATGATTTTTCTAGGCCACCAAATATTACGGCCTAGAAGTGACCTGGTATGTTTTATAGGCCATTTTCCATTGTGGTCTAACTTTGAGTTTTCTAGGTGACAATGGAAAAAGGCTTAGAACAGACACCAGATGAATGTTAGACGATTTCTATGGTGGCCTAGAAAACTCAACTTGTAAAAGTTGGGCCGCCACGCTGAAATGATCTAGAAGTCCCACCAATTGAATATCAGGCCATTTCTAGGCCAAAAATTGGTGCTCTAGAAAACTCAACTTGCAAAAGTTAGGCCACCATATTAGAATGGTCTAGACTCAATGACTTTCTGAGTTCTAAAAACCCTGGGAGTGCGGAACGGAATTTCCGGAATTAGGTTGATTTTGAAATTTGCGAGAACGGGCGGAAACAAATTTTGGCCAAAACTTTTGACCAAATTTGTGGTCTAAAATTTTCAGTCTTTTCTAGAAAAATATTCTGAAATTGAGAGTTTTCAGAAATTCAAAAATTGTTAAATTCAGATTCAGATGGTTTGTATTGGCTAACAATTGTATTGTCTTATCCCACCAAAAAAAAGCCTAGGCCCCACATTTCTGATGATTTATGTACAAGAATATGAGCAAAAATGTGGAAGATGTGGACCCAGAAAATACAAACTATATATTCACATAGAGCCCGTCGTCATCACCAGAATATATAAAATATCCAAGAAGAATTTCGTCAGAATCCATCAGATTTTTTGGGGAAAATATGAGAATTTTGCAGTGAAAAAGTTACACGTCATCTGATTTCCGTACTTCCCGATTCATCCAAAAACAGGAAGATGACATTTTCAGTCAGAGAGCCAGATTTTCAGTCAAAAATAAAAACGCTGAAAATCCGGAAACATGTGCTTCTCAGGAGCTTTTTTACGTGTGAATCGAGAGGAAAAAAGAAGAGGAAAGGTAGAAAAGGAGAAGAAGTGATAAACATGAGCAAAAAAACTGGATTAGGGATTTGTGTGTGCAAGAAATGAAAAATAAAAAAATCCCCCTAGGAAGCAAAAAAATAGGGAAGAGGGACTGGGAATTTTAGAGATTTTTCAGGTTTTTTAGCAAAGAAAATTGGATTCAGAATTTTTCAGAATCGCGAAAAAAATTTGAAAAAGTTTATGGAAAATTGAAAATTTCCACCCATATTTGTCTGGCAAATCGGAAAAATCGTTAAAAGATGTTTTTCAAAATTTTTGGATAAATCGGAGATGTGGAAGAGAAACTTGGTTGAAGGTCCCACAACGACAACTACAGTAACTTGAAAATTATGCAATATTCCGATTTTTGTCGAATTTTCGCGTTTTACTACGGTTTTTCAGTAATTTTCTCCTGAAAACGTCAGAAAAATTTGACTGAAAACGCACGAAATTCAAAAAATAAATCACAAATATAAACATATTTTTAGGTTACTGTAGTTTTCGTTGTGGGATCTTCGGCTTTTTTGTTTGAAAAACTTGATTCTCTTTGATATTTTTGAAACTTCCAGGAACACAATTTTCACTCGAATTTATAGAATTTCTGGAATTTCCTAATTTTTTTCCGGAATTTTTCCAAAATTTTCAATTAATAATTCAATAAAATTACTGTATCAGAAAGTTTCATGCGCCTTTAAAAATATTATGCTTGTCTGAGAAAAAAAAGGTTAGAGAGTATTCTTTGCAGTCTGAATACGGTAGCGATATCGAAGCGG
>NC_013490.2:11193802-11238181 GCF_000004555.2 Caenorhabditis briggsae | reverse complement strand
TGCAAAAAATACTCTCTAACCTTTTTTTTCTCAGACAAGCATAATAAAAACTTTTTGAAGTTTGAAATATTCTGAGACAAACGTTTTTAGGAGTTTCCAAAAGTTCCGCAACTTACCGACGTTTTTTTTTCAGAATATTCAAATAAAAATTCGTTAAAATTACGAAAACAAGCTTTCCGTTCGTGACTCAAAGTAAACGTTGTCATGCGCCTTTAAAGCTACAGTAATCGTTCAATTTCCTTTTCAGTGATTTCATAGCAATTTTTTTGGAATTTTCGCTCTTTTTTTGGCCTATTTAAGACCGTTTTTTCACAAAATTTTTTTTAAAGTAAGTTTTTTTTTCTAATTCTGTCTGTTCATCCCCATTTCCAGATGTCCGCACCCCTTCACAATGATGTCGCCCGCTTCAATCGTCATAATCCATTCATTAATCCCATAATTATTACACCTTCCCATAGAAATTTCTATTTTTGTCTAAAAAACAATAATAATTTGTAGTTCCTCATCTTCCGCTTTTTTCGTCATCGTTCGTTCTGCTTTCCAAAATATGTCAGAAAATCCCTAAAAAGCGGAAATTTCAGTGTGTATGATGACGCAAATCCCTTTCGAAGCGTTCTAAAATAAAAGAGGATAATTTTGAATTTCGTCAAAAAATAATATCTTTTTTTGTAGGGCTGTTTGAAATCTGAAAAGTGCAAAAATGACCAATTTTTCAGATTTTTTCATTACAATTTTTAGGTATAGTTGATTTTTTCTTTTGAGATTAAATTGGGGGAAAGAAGAGGAAAAGGGATAAAAATGAAGAGTTCGGGGGTAGAATCACTAGAAAAAGATTTCAAAAAGAGAGAAAAATAAATTCTGAGAGGAGGCCAGGAGCAAGAACTTGAGAGCAGAGGAGGGAAACAAAGGTAAGAGAATATGAAAAAATCAATAAAATATACAAAAGGGAAGCCAAAAAGAGCGGTATTTATATTAGCAAAAAAAATAACAGAAAAAGAGTAGAAGGCACAACAAAAAATGGGTAGAAAAACAGGTTTTTAGACGTTGAAACTCTTGAGTCCCGGTGTTGCAGAGTAGTTGATAAGGGAACTTTGGCCACATGAGAAGGTGCGCTCACGGAATCCTGGAAATTCGAGATTTTAGGGAAATTCAAAGATTCTCAGTATTTTAACCTAATATTTTCTTCGTCTGTGACTTTCGAAAAATTAAAAAAGTTCGAAAAATCGTTTAAAATAGCAAAATATCGTCATGTATTCCAGGAAACTTCTAGAAGGTTCTCGAAAATTCCCAAAAAAAAGCTAACTTTTTAAAGCCCAATTCTCTTGATTTTTCGAACATTTTCGTTAATGAAAATAGCAAAAACTTGGACAAAAAGCTATGAAAATCGAGAGCAAACTAGGCTAAAAATGATAGTTTTCGAAAAATCTAGAAACTTTGAAGGCGCATGGAATTTAAAGGCACAAAACGACGATGCGCCTTTAAATAGATTATCGACTACTAAGAACTCTAGAACTTTCTGTTTTGGCGGGAATTCAAAAATATTTCGAGAACTTTCTAGAAGTTTCCAGGAGTGAACGACTTTTCAAAAATCCCTAATTTTCTGCTAAAATCCAACCCTTACCTCCTGAACTCAACACGACATCCTCCTCATCCAGAAAATCTAGACCTTCTGAACTTGATGTCGCCTCGGTCATCTTATCCGACTTATCACCACCAGCCGTATTCCAGCACAACGCTTTGGTCAAAGTGGTCATATCCTCAGCAAGTGGCGAGAACTTTCGCATTAATGGAGTGATGAATTGACTGCTTCTGGAAAATTTTGAATTGATTACTGTCGATTTTCAAAGTAGCGAAGTATCGTATTCGCTCTAAAACTTTGAGCTCAATTATCTCGGATCCTTCAAAAGATACCGAAAATCTGTCAACCGATAAAATGTTCATCATATTATCACCAATATTTTATCAGTTGACAAAATTTTGATATCTTTTATAGGAACCAAAATGATTGAGCTCAATAGGGTGGGCTTCTATCAGAGCTATTTTTGCCTTAAAGTAGACTATTTTTACTCTAAAAAGAGCTATTTTTGCTCTAAAAAGCGTCTTTTTGCTTGATATTCAGCAAATGCAGTAATCAAAAAGTATCAAAACTCACACTTTCAAATGGAACCCATCAAACGGAAACATGTCTTCGAATGGTCGCTGGACGTCTTCAATCGGAATCACGTGGTTACAGTACACCAATTGCAGCGATCTGGAACTTTTTCGGTTGTAGTCATGGGGATTTTTGGGACGTTAAAAGTGCACATGATTTGTAAAATTGGGGATTTTTCGAGCTCACAAAAATAGGGTTTTCGGTATTTCAGCTAGCCTTCAAGGCTCTGAAATCAATGATAGGTCTTTCAATTTAGGATACCGTAAAACCTCTAATAGAACGACACCCGGAACGTCCACTTTGAGCCTATATATCTCACTTCCTTTGAAACGTATCAAAAAGTGGTTAACTAGTAAAATGTTTATCAGGATATCAGCAACATTTTACTAGTTAGCCACTTTTTGATATCTTTTGCAGAAAATGAGATATATAGGTTCAAAGTGGACGATCCGGGTGTCGTTCTATTAGAGGTTTTACGGTAGCAAGTTCAAAAAAAGTTTAAAATTTCAACAAACCTTGTAATAGCCGAGAAGCATCTGGCCACCGGCTTCGACACGTATCTCAATGGCTCTAGTGGCGAATGAACGATACGGCCGACTCCCCAACGACGCATTGCTTCCAGAATTTCTGAAAATTCAAAATTTTGGTTTCAGATATTATACTGGCCGGTGGCCGTGCCCGGAGGCCTCACAACGACAAACACCGTAACCAAAAGATGTTTTTTTTTCAAGTTACGGTAGTTTCCGTCGTGAGACCTTCGGCCATGGCTTCGCCGGTTTTTCAATTTGCTCAAAAAACTAACCCTGATTCTTGGCAAACTCTTTGTATCGGAACGAGAAGACCAAGAAGAACGCCTGCGAGATAGCGTAGAAGGTTCCGTGTCGATGGAGGCCTGGAAGGATCTGTGAGCTTCCGGAGCCGAATTGAACAACGTAGCGCTTGAGCCACGTGTAGATTTCCTCGAGCCAGGTGAAGGCGACACTGGAAAATGAGTATTGTTCGATTTCCAGGTAAACATGGCCTAACTTTTTCAAAATGAATTTATTAGGCTAACTTGTTTGGCCCCGAAATAACGTTATACTTATTTGGTGTCATTTACAGTTCATTTTAACATGGTGGCCTAACATTTGAGTTTTCTAGGCCACCAACTTTTTTGGCTTAGGAATGACATTTTGGTGATTCCTAGCCTAGAAGAAAGAAATTCTAGCCCATTTTAACATGGTGGCCTAACTTTGGTAAATTAAGTTTTCTAGACCACCGAATTTTTTTTAGAAACGATCTTTTGATGATTTCCAGGCGATTTCGACATCGTGGTCAAGTGTTTGCAATATGAGTTTTCTAGGCCACCAACTTTTTTGGCTTGAAAATGGCGTTTTTGGTGATTTCTAGGCCATTTTAACATGGTGGCCTAACTTTGGAGTTGTCTAGGCCACCTTATTTTTCGGTCTAGAAATGGCGTTTTGGTGATTTCTAGATCATTTTAACATGATGGCCTAACTTTTGAGTTTTCTATACCACCATTTTTCTTGCTGCAAAAGTAAAAAACTCACTCCTTTTTCACATATTTGGCTCTAGCCAAAAACGCTGCCAAATACGCCGCGGCTCCTTGACTTTTCTTCGAATCCGCCGGTGCTCTCGGCATTCTTATGGTCACTTGCCAGAGATGTTCGAGAACTTTCTGCTCGTATTCTTCTTTCAACGATCCGAAATATAACCAGATGAAGGACACATATTGAACATGAGTAGCATTGAGCATCGTGGACTCCAAAACCTCCAAAAATGTGTCGAACAAATTCTCGGGGGCCAGCACTTTGTCTCCTTTGATTTTGAACGTTCTCAACCATTTCTCCTCGATTTTCTGGCCTTTTTCCTCGTTTTCCTGAGCATCAACGCCTTCTGAATGCCTGATGAATGCGATGACGTCGGTGCAGACGGCGTCCAGGTACTGCATCGTCTGCTCTCCTTTACGTTGCTCCAGAAGTTTCGGCGTGACGTCTTCAGAATCGTTGGTGGTTTCGATGACGTCTTCAATCAGAATATCGTCGTTGAGCGCGAACAAACGGGGGCTCTTGCTTTCTTCTTCGTTCTGCTCGCATCGCCAGTTGTGCGCCTGGAAAATTTGTATGAAAACTGAGCTACAGTAATCTAAAGGTGCATTTTGTAAAGGTCCCGGAACTACAGTAATCCGAAAAGATTTTCAATTTTCCTGAATTTTTGCCGCCTTTTCTGAAAATCTTCTCGAAAAGGTAGGAAATTGTTGAGGGGAAATTACTGAAAAATTGAGAAAAAAGCTATATTTCTAGGTTACGGTAGTTGTCGTTGTGGGATTTTTTATTCGATTTTTGACAAATTTTTGTTCCAGAATAATATATAAAAGAGTCTAAAACTGGCCAAGCTAGTGGCTCAGCTTCTTCGCCACGTGGCATTTCCCTCTCTGTCTGCGTCTCTCAAACTCACATCATCCTTAGCCAACCTCTCGAAAATCGTCTCCCAGACATCCTTTGTGATACTTAATGGCACATATTTCTGCATCAACATCAAATTTCTCATGTATCCCGAAACGGCGACAGGCGGTTGAGTGAAGTGTGGCATCGCCTTGCGGAGGCATTTTAAGAGCGATTTGGCGGATCTGAAAATGTTAAAATTGAGGAAATTCGGTGAAAAATCGCCTAAAGTGGTGAAATTGTTGCTTTTCAGGGCTGTTTTCAGGTTGTTTAATGTCATTAATACGCAGTTTTAGGCCCGGTCTATGATAATTTGAGTTGTTTTCAGGGCATTTAGGCCGATTCCGTGGCGTTTATAAGGATTTTTAGGTCCTTATGGTTGATTTTATGGTTGATTTAGGTCGTTTCTATAGTAGCTTATGGTCAATTTAGTTCATTTCAGGTATATTTTAGACTAATTTCAGGTCATTTTAACGGGCCTGTTTTAAGGCTGTTTCAAAGAAGTTCAAGGCGATATTAAGGCATTTTAGGCTCTTTTTAGGTTCAGTTCAGGTCATTTTGGGCAATTGCGCTTCATTTTCTGCAGAGAGTCATATAGAGTCGACCACGGGGACTAGAAAACTTAAGCTAGTAATCGTTTTTTGACGCGTCATTGGAATTTTTCTCGATTTTTATGTGAAACTATATGATTTTCTGTACAGACAAGAGCAATAAAGAATTTCACAACCATTCATTTAGTGACATTTCCAGGGAATTTGAATATGGTAGCCTAACTTTTTCAATTTGAGTTTTCTAGGCCACCCACTTTTTTTCGCCTAAAAATGACCATGATAAGCAAAAAACTCACAATGGGAAGCAGCGAATAACACTGGAAAGAATAATATGAGCCATTTCAAAGTGCTCATTTTGCTTCTCCTCCGTCAACACAAAGCTCACAATTCCCGTCGATTCGTCAGATGAAACCTGTGGAACTAAACGTTGCACCACCGCCGTATAAACATGCTCCGTAAAACAAAGGTGTCGAATCGCCAACTCGCAAAGAAAAGTGCGGAATCTCTCGATAGCCGATTGTGGAATTTTATCCCAGCGAAGTGCCAAAAGTCGTTTGACCAAATCGTCGGTTCTAGCTTCCATAACATCGGCACATCCTAAAAATTGCTCTAGAATTTGTAGTTTTGGGGCTTCCAGCTCCCATTGCTCGAAAGTTTCCAACGCATTGCAGATTTTTCTGTAGAGGACCGCAGCGGTGACATCGCCATTCAGATAATTGCTTATGATTTCTCTGCCGGTTGGGGCTGCAGATGCTGGCTTGTCCTCTTCTTTTTCGATTTTTGGCTTTTTCACATCATCATCTGTAATTTTTTTTTAGAAAATTGAGAAAGTTCTAGAAAGATCCATTACCACGCCTCGGCGACAAATGCGGAGCACTAGCAGTATTTCTCTTCATATTGCTTCTTTATAATTAAAAAGTCGATATTAAACAAGCTTCAACAACAACAAATCTGAAAAAGAAAACCGGATTTTTGGTTTAAAAAATTAATGTTTAAAACTAACAACAACAAGACCTGTACACAACAAAATAACGCCTTCAATCGAGAGTTTCCAAAGAAAGCGCGGTTCCTTAATCGCTTATGCGGTCATTGTCAGTGTCCCAAGTTGCTGAAAATTGCGAAATTTTAGATAATATTTTTATGGATCGAAGCACAAAAAATGTTTTCGAAATTGAAAAATTGAAGATCTACAGGGAAAAATATCGAAAAACCAAAAAGTTTTATATATCAAAATGTTCCTTATTTTCTTTTCTACTTGAATTTCACAAATTCTAGCTAAATCCGACAAAAATTACGTCTGAAAATTGCGAAAAACCGGAAATAGCAAAATTGGAAAACACTCGAAGTGCGCATTGCGAGCCCTTTGCGCACTACGCGTGCAGGTGTTGACACGATTCTCGATGAGTGTCCATTCGAATTATCTTTATTTGTATAGCATCGGGTGCGATCAATTCTACACTTTTTATCAGTTTTTCAAGTTCAAATAGTTTTTTGAAAAAGGTTTAATTAGAAATTAAAAGAATTGAATACCAACGGTTTTTTGGAGTTTATTTCTAGACACTTATAAAAATCATAGCGATAATTTTGAGAGTATACATAAATTAGCGGTTCTGAGCAATTGTTTCATTTAGTTTTTAATTGAATTTTTTCAGAAAAATTGCAAATTATATGTAGAAAAATGTTTCAACTAATTTTTTTAAAAAATTAGAGTTTGAATCGAAGTTATAAATTAACCGTACGATATAGCGATAGTTCCAATGCACAATTTTATCGATTTTTGCTCATTTTTAGCTGTTTTGATTCCGTAAACTAGATAATTAGTCTTTGACATTCTGGCAAATTTTTCAAACCGTTCAAAAACATTTTAAGTCGTCGTTTTCTGAAAAATGACCTTTCATCTAGAAAATTACTAAAAAAACAAGGAATTCAGAAAACAAAATCGTAGGGAGACCAAAAATTGTGTGTTTCTGACAAAAAAAGAGTGTGACGAGAAACGAAAAAAGTTTTCTTCACTCTTCTCCAACCTTCTGACCGGTCAGCAGATCGACTATAAGTACAAATTTTTGGTTAGATTTTCAAAAGTTCTGATCTTTTTAGATTTTTTGAACATTCTGAAACTTAAAAAAAATTTTTAAAGTTTGCATAGTTTTCTGGAAATTTGAGATTTTCGAAAAGTCCCAAAAATTGAAAATTTCTGTAAATTAGCGCTTTCTGAAACCTGAATTATCTTGAATTTTGTGGTTTTTAACAATTTCAGAATTAGAATTTTTAAATTTTTGTGTTTTTTTGAACTATTTCAAATTCCCAAAAAATTGCAAAAGGAGTTGTGGAGAAAGAAGTGGAGTTTTCTGGAATTTGTTTTTTTTTTCTTAGAATCTCAGCACTTTTTGAATTTTCCCAATTTTTTCAAATTGGCGATTTTTCAATCTTTTGGGATTTCAAATTTCTAGGCTGCATTCAAAAATCCTAATGTTATCAAATTCTAAAAATTGTCTAGCTCCAAATGTTCCGAATATACCGTAAGACCTGTAAAGAGTCCCCCTCTCTAATTTATAACAACGAGCCATTGTTTTTCGGTTCCTGTGAAAGATATTAAAAAATGTTTATCATAATATGCCAAACATTTTATCAATTGGCACATCTTTCTTATCTCTCACAGGAACCGAGATAAATTAGCTAAAAGTCAAAAGTTAGGGGGGCACATCTATTACAGGTTTTACAGTGTAAAATCTAAAAACATAATTCTGAAAGTCGTGTGGTTCCAAATTTTCTAAAAATATACACAACTGTTCTCTCAATTCACCGGCACCTTGCCCAACCAATAAATCACCCATGAGCAGCGGCTGGCCAGCAGGAGAGAAACATGAACCCATTCATCTCTTGTCCCTCTGTTTCTTTCCAATTTCTTCTTCTTCTGTTGCCCCATCCTCCTTCTTCTTCTTCTCTGTTGTGTCAAGCCAATTACCCTCGCTACGCCCGTCCCTTTTCCTCCGTCATGTTCTTCTTCTTCCATCCGCCCCTTCCCCCCACTTTATATCCTTTCTTGAGCTCTCCTGCATGCCTTTTTGGAGGGCATCAAAAAGAGAAGAGCACTTTTCGATTTTTTTTGACTCCCTCCCCCTTTTTGATTGCTCAGTTTTCTTCCTTTCTTTTGGAATGCCTTCAACTTCCTCATTTTGAAGAAAAAAATCTTAGTTTCCCTCTCTTTTCTTTATTTCAAGACTTGGTTCTTTGAAATCAATTATTCATAGCTTTGTTCCTAGTAGTAGTAGGAGTAGGATTTCCACTTTTTTGACATTTTTTCTGTCTCCAGTAATCCCAAATCCCAGTAGACTATATAATTTTCTGGATGAGCAAATCTTGAAGACAAAGGATTAAGTCTCAATGTTCCTTTGTAATTTTAGAACTTTTCTGAACAATTTCTATTTCAGTTTAATTGAGAAAGTACAAAGTTTGTTCCTTCGATTTTTAGAACTTTCCCGTTTTTGACACTTCCAGCTGGCACCGAAAGTCTCCAAAATTTGATCTGAAACACTCATTCGAAAATTTCCCATTTTCTACTTTTAGATTCAAAAATTCCTATTTATTTTGAAAATTTCGGTTCTCAACTGAAACTAGAAAAATTCAATTTCTTCAAAAACCGGCATTAGAAAAGCACCTAACCGAACTTGGTCCTGATTGATCTCGATTACTGTAAAAGATATCGAAATTTTGTCAACTGATAAAATGTTGGTGATAATATAATGAACAATTTATCAGGTGACAACTTTTTGATATCTTTCACAGCAATTAAGATATCTGAGCTCAAAGTGCAATTGACGGACAAATATCTTATTTTGACTTTCTCAAATGCAATCGTCAAGTTTGGAGCCCAAAAGAATTGAACTCAAAGTTTTCTGATTTTTCTGAAAATTTCAAATTATAGTTAACAAAATTAGAGCTTCCGTTTTGTAATGAACAGCTTTCTTTCAAAAACTCAATTCTGATGAGATATGCCGTTTGTAACCAAAAAAGTTCTGAAAATGCAAAAATGAGAGTTGTGTCCCTTGAAAACCGTTTATCTCACTTGGCTGGATTGGCACAAAAAAGTTGGCAACTACAAACATGAAGCCATATTTTTGTTTAGTATATTCTGGAATTTTCAGACAAATTGAAATATTCTGAGCTACTTTTCCACTAAAAAATCAAAATTATGGTTTTTTTCCAAAATTTCAAAATCTGACTTTCTAAAATTTTCATCTTTAAAATTCGAAGAATGCTATTTCTGACATGTCACATCAAAGAAGGACTAGATAGGAGAAAGGAGATAAAACGTTCAAACGACTTTCAAAAATGTCTTTCTCTGAATATCAAAATTTCAGATCTTCCACTTTTTTATGTTCCAGGACCAGAGGGATTGCAAAACTTTTTTGCAATTTTCCGCATTTTTTCATAGATTAATCTACAGTAGTCCAGTTTTTTAAAAGGCGGGATTTCACAATTTCTCGAGATATACCAGAATTTTAAGGTCCAAAGTTATTCAATTTGTTTTCAATTTTTGAACTACAGTAGTCCAATTTCTAACTACAGTAGTCAACTTTTTTTAAAAGAAATCTCTGCAAAATGCTTTGCAGTTTTTTTAAACCCAACTTTTTCCGTTTCTCGAACTTTACACTTTTGAACCGAAACCCTAAATTTTCTTGACGAGACTGAGATAAAAAAGACAAATCAATCAATCAAATCAAGTGCCTAAATATTTTGTAAAGTGATCGAAAAAAATAGACTTCTTGTGTTTGCTGAACCTCTTATTAACTTTCCTTTCTTTCAATTTCTTTTCACTTACCTATTTTTCGATTTATTTTGATTTATTTGACGTTTCGAGCTTTTTGAGAGTTTTCTAGACCAATAATTCAATTTTCTAGAAATTTAAAAATTCAAAAATACAGAAATTCAAATATCAAAATTTCGGAAGTTCTGAAAATCTGAAATTTGGAATAAAATTTTGGAAATGTTTTTTCCCAAAATAGAGATTCTAAAAGTTCTCCAATTTTTCCGCCTATCTGTCTCCTGCTCATTGAGCAAATTTATTTATACAGGAGCTAGATAAAATAAAGCTTTCTTTTTTTTTATTTCCGGTTTTTGTGCCTCTATAATTATTTTGTTAATTAGTATACTCAGGAAATTGAGAAAATCGTTAGATTTTTGTTGTTTTGTTGTGTAATCTGAAAAGTACCACCCATTTTTCGACTTCATTCGGCAAAAAACGGACCTTTTTTTTCAAAAAAACTTCGCTGAAAAATTTTGGGCTGTTTTCTAGTTTAGAGGTCCCAAAAAATTTAGAGATCCGAAAAAAATTAGAGGTCCGAAAAAAGTTTAGAGGTCCCAAGAAAAAATTGAGGTCCAAAACTTAAAATCGCACAGATGCTGGAATAATGTACTAGGTTTTGAATTGTATAGGAAGTTTAAGTTTTGGGATCTTTTAGAAAAATAATTGTTGATGATATATTTTACACTTCTAATAGGCTTAAGGATGCATACTTTCTGAAAATTATCTAAGCCTGAGAGATAGCATAATCACGGAGGCATTACTGCATTGCCGAAATTTTCCTCATACGCAAATTTGGGTTCATCAGCAAGATGCAAGAGAATTGGAGCTAAAACTGTCAGGAGTAGTCATATCATCCTATAAGACCCCGAAACTCAAACTACTCACATAGTTCGAATTCTAGTACATTATTCCAACATCTGGGAGATTTTCGAATTTCGGACCTCTATTATTGCTTGGGACCTCTAAACTTTTTTGGGGCCTCTAAACTAGAAAAGAGCCTAATTTTGGCTTATTATTTTGTATGGCTTATGTTGGCTTATTATTTTGGCTGAAAATCTAGTTGTTTTGGTGGCTGTGTTAGCAAAAAAACTACAAAAATTTCAAATTGGCTCCCTAAAAATAATAATATCATGTGCCAAAAACACATGACATTTTATTTTCTCACATAAGGAAATGCGAGAATTTCCAGAGTTTTCCTCTAAATTTCCCATAAATCTACCAGATATTATTTTTGTTATTGATTTTAGATTTTGTTTTCAGATTCCTTATTATCGATTTTTTGTTACTTTGAGCTTGAAACCTATCACATGATTTATTTTTCGTAATCAGTTTAAAACTTCTGATCTTCATCTTTTTTGCCTAATCCGATTTTGCTAATTCGAAAACCTTCATGTTTTTTTCAGAACCAAAAATATCATAAAATGAGGAGTACGGCAATACTATTGCTGACGATTCTGCTTGTGTTGAGGATATGTGATTGTGAGTTGGGCTAATCAAATAGTAGGGGTTACTGTAGAATGGGAGGGCTACTGTAGAATAGACTGGTTATTGTATAATGTAAGAGTTACTGTAGAAAGAAAGGATTACTGTAGAACGGAAGACTACTATTTGCCACAGTGGCCTAGAAATTTCCAAAATTTTCCTCGGCCTCGAATGTTTGAAACTATCATTTATGACATCGGTCAGCGGTCACCGTAACTCAGCTGGTACCTGCAAAGGTGGGCCCACAAGTACATCTCCTCTAGGGGTTTACATGAAAGAAATTACGAAAAATAAATAAACAATGTTTCATGTTCCTCCACTCTTAATAACCCCTGAAAATTCAGCCCAAAACATCGAAGTCTCCCGAGAACGCGTTCCAGAAGCAATCCGCTACGCTGAACCATCCACAGCTGGACCAAACGTCGAGCAACACGAATTCGTTCCATTATCTCCAGTAAAAAGACGGGCGGCTCGAGCAGCTCCGATTCCAAAGAAACGAGATGCAATTGTAAAAGAGGTGGAAGAAGAGGAGGACATTGATCCAGCCACTGCCACGATTCCAAGCGACGTCGAGGTTCAGAAAGATACGGTAAGGATGAGGAATATGAAGATGTTTGCATGGAAGCTTCTCTAATTCTTTTTTCTTTTGTTTTAATTTTTTGAAATGTACTATAATTTGCATGATCTGTATGTCATAATAACGAATGAATAATGAATGAATTGCTTGTTGCATGCTGTTTTTTAAACCTTCAACTTTGAGCTCAATTATCTCGGCCCGTGTAAAAGGTATCAAACAGCTGTCAATTGATAAAATTTTACTCATGTTATGATAAACATTTTATCAGTTGAACAATTTTTCATACTACTTGTAAGAATCGTGATAATTTAGATGTTTCGCATGATTGTTTTTTTTGCATGAAGTTTTTGAAAGTTTTCTTCAATTTTTCGAGCTTTTTCTAGGTGGACCATCAATATTATGAAGCAGAAACCCATATTGGAAATGAGGAAATGGTCAATAAGTACTGGGTGAATGTGGAGCAGCTTATGAAGAAACCAGGAACTATCGGAAATATGAGTCATCCGTTGCTGAGTCAGAGCTACAGAAGAGCAGTGGTTCGTACTTTTCAAAATTGGATTATAGAAAAAATAGGTTTAGAACTAGTTTAGGGAACTTCTAAACCTTTTCAGATTTTTTTTTCTAAATTTCCGAATTCCTGAATTTCTGAATCCCTGAATTTCTGGATTCCTGAATTTCTGAATTTCTGAATTTCTGAATTTCTGAATTCCTGAATTTCCGAATTTCTGAACTTCTCAATTTCTGATATTTTCTGGGTTTTCTAAATTTTTGAAATTTGTCGAATTTTCAGTATCTCCGAAACTGAAAATTCTGAAAATTTTGTGTGTAGTTTGGTTTTTTTGAAACATGACTACAAAATAACAACAAATCTAAAAAATCAGGAGACTCAAAATTCTCTCACGCCTCGACAAACTTGTAATATTAGGAAAATTCTAGGTTTTCGAAAATATTAGATTCATGGGAAAACAAAAATTCCAATTTTCCAAAAGTGCTATTTTTTTTCATATAGATGAGGGACCAATTGAAAACCAGAAATAAAATTTAGAGCAAAAAATTACAATTCTAATGAGCTACAGTGAGAGTCGAAGAGAAAAATTACTGAATTGATCTACACTTTGAGTTTAATTATCTCGGTTCCTATAAAAGATATCAAAAATGTGTCAACTGATAAAATGTTGGTGATATCATAATAAATAATTTTTAAGTTAAAAATGTTTTGATATCTCTTATAGGAACCGAGATAATTTAGCTCAAAGTGCACTTTCTCATCCGCATACAAATCATTTCCAGGGCGCCCGTCTCCAATTCAAATTCCCATTCTACGGACACAAAATGGCGAATCTCACAATTGCCACAGGCGGATTCATCTACATTGGAGACCATACTCATAACTGGTTGGCAGCTACACAATACATTGCTCCACTGATGGCAAACTTTCATACCTATTTGAATGTAAGTGTTAATTACAGTTCAATTATCTCAATTTCTGAAAAAGATATCTAAAATTTGTCAACTGATAAAATGCTGCTGATAATATAATAAATATTTTATCAGTTGACAACTATTTGATATCTTTTGAAGGAACCGAGATAATTGGGCTCAAAGTGTATAGCTTCCATTATTTTAACTTTTTGAAGACTTCAAATATTGTGTATGCTGATGACGGAGAGACATTTGTAGTCGAGTGGAGAGATGTGCAATTGAAGGAAGATAAGGATAAGAGTAAGTCTGAAATATCTTACATTCGCAACTCTGAAATTTTCTTAGATTCTGCCGCCTTCTCCTTCCAAACCATCCTGCACAAAAACGGAGACATTGTCTTCCTCTACAAGACTGTGCCCTACAACATCTCTCTCATCTCAAGTGCCAATCATCCAGTGAAGCTAGGGATCTCAGATGCTTATATGTTTAAGCATAATATGCATCAGTCAGCTACGCCAAAGAGAGTCATCTATGAATATCATAGAATCGAGCTGGACGCTAGCAAAATTGTGTCAAATACAGTGGTTATATTAAAGGCACAACCAAGTAAGTCTATTTGGTTTTGCGGGTCCAGTATTTATCAGCTACAGTAATCATTTAGCTGGCAAAAAATGATAACTATTTTATCAGTTGATTACTCCTTCATATCTTTTTCAGGAGCCGTGATAAACGGACTCAAAGTTAGGGTTCCACCCGTAAATGCTTACCCTCGCACATTCAACTTTGACCTCTTTCATCTTACCCATAAAAAATAAGAAAAAGTAGTCAACTACAAAAATGTTCATCATAATATCACAAACGTTTTATCAGTTAATCACTTTTGATATCTTACCCAGAAATGGAGATAAATTGGGTCAAAGTTAGGGGTCCTAAAGCGCATGCTTACTCTCGCACTATCAACTTTGACGACTTTCATCTCGTTCCCTGGAAGTGATACCAAAAAGTAGCTAACTATTAAAATCCATCAGTGGAGCAATGTATTGTGTAGCTGCCAACCAGTTATGAGTATGGTCTCCAATGTAGATGAATCCGCCTGTGGCAATTGTGAGATTCGCCATTTTGTGTCCGTAGAATGGGAATTTGAATTGGAGACGGGCGCCCTGGAAATGATTTGTATGCGGATGAGAAAGTGCACTTTGAGCTAAATTATCTCGGTTCCTATAAGAGATATCAAAACATTTTTAACTTAAAAATTATTTATTATGATATCACCAACATTTTATCAGTTGGTTACTTTTTGATATCTTTAACAGGGGCCGAGATAAACTGAGTCAAAGTTAGGGTTCCACCCGTACATGCTTACCTGCGCTTCCTTAACTTTGACCACTTTTATCTCGTTACCCGTAAAGAATAAGAAAAAGTAGTCAACTACCAAAATGTTCATCATAATATCACAAACGTTTTATCAGTTAATCACCTCGGATATCTTTCTCAGGAATTGAGATAAATTGAGCCAACGTCAGTGGCGCGGCACCTCCACCTTTAAGCCTACCTCCTAAAAATAACTTTAATTTCAGCCTGCATCGGATTCGAAACCTGCGACACCTGCACCAACGCCACCCTCCCACACTTCAAATGCCTTTGGTGTCATTCCAAGAAAACCCACGGTGGCCCATTCTGCACCGATGAAGCCGGTCTCCACCGCCGCCGTCAACAGTGGTTCGAAGGAAATTGCTACAAGAGAAGCAAAGGTCTCTACTGCCAAACGGACGACGAAGATGAGATTTATGATGAGGAGGAGTATAAGAACTTGAAACCGCTGGATCCAATTGTTCGTTTTGCGTTCGAGGATCACGAAAGAGAGATGAAGCAGAGGGCCGAGGAAGAGAAGAGGAGGAAGGAAGAGAGTTTGAAAGCGGCAGTGGAGCCAGAATCTAGAGGAGGTGTTGCCACATTGACGATGATAGTATGCTTCTTGTTGGTAGTGGTTGCTTGGCTGGCATATGCCTATTATTATCCACATACGACAAGTGGACAGTTGCTAATCAAGGTGAGTATGTCAGCCTAATATGTCGTAAAACCCGTAACAAGTTAGATCCCTTTTGATCCCTTGATCCCATTTATCTTTGAACCCATTTATCTAGGTTCCTGTCAAAATTGTTTGTCATATTATCACAAACATTTTTTCAGTTAACACATTTTTGATATCTTTGACAGGAACCGAGATAATCAAGGTCAAACTTAACGATTTAAAAATTATTTTTTTTCAGTACCGCCCATCTCGCTGGTCCATTCCAAACAGTCATGTTCGCTACAGTGCGTCGGTTCACATGTAAAACATCTATCGTTTTTCCATTTTTTAACTTTTTCTTTTCTTTTTACAATAATCCTTTTCTTCTTTCTACGAATCCCTACCACGAGTTTACCATTCCCACTGGTGACTTTTCCCCCATCTGACCATCCATAGAATTCTATCTTTTTTAAATTCTGAACTTAATTTTTCATTTCTGATCTATTTGATCTGTCATTTCTAGACTTCTATTAATTTTATTGATCTCCCCCACACACACACTCAATCCAAAAAATTGTTTTAATGTTTTAGAAGAGCTTGTAACTGAATTTTTCGTCCTATAAGGGTTGTAAAGTTTTGATGATTTTAATACATTTTTATTTTTTGGCATATTAAAAAGATAACTGAAAATCTGGAAATTCGAAAAATCTAATCGAGAAAATGTGGTGAATCTTTCAGGATTGCTGAAAGGAAAGATCATGAGGGAATAAACAATAAAGTAGGACAGTGAGAAAAAAGGATGGTATTTTCAGTATCATTTTTGCAACTGTTGAAGATCACGAAGGAAAAAAAACAGAGAAAAATTTCTGAAAACATTAAAAAATAAATAGAACCTATGTAAAGGATTAATCTGTGAACTCCATTTCCGAAGTCATCCCTGGATACGGACTATATTGCCATTCTAATGTTTCGTCTGAAGATGATGCAATCTCTTCTCCATAATTATCAGCCACTCCGAAGCACCATCCAGTACCGTCCGAGTCTTCAAATGGGTCGATTGATGGTGGTGACCATTCTAGAATTAGAATATTTTTTGAACTTTTTCTGCGGATTTTAAGGACTTGCAGTTTGAACTCAATTATCTCGGTTCTTAAAAGATATATTAAAAATCTGTCAACTGATAAATTGTTGCTGATATGATGTCAAAAATTTTATAAGTTAACAGATTTTTGATATCAGTTACAGAAATCGAGATAATTAGGTGAGAGTGTAAGTATTAGGAGTTAAGTTCTACAAAGAAATAATGTGACTTATTGTTGGAATTATAAAACTGCGATCTGCGTGTTTTCAGACTCAGTGTAAAACACTCTGTCTTTTGTACTGAGTCGGCATACACCGAGGTCGCAGTTTTTTGTTCCGACAATACCAGGAAGCGTGTCCAGTGAGCTTTCAATGCTCGGTGACTCGGAAGCATGGATCTCGAGAACTGGGGTCGCGCTTGTTGATTCTGAAATCTATTGATTTAGATATTCAGAGAATCTAGCAAAAAGTATCGACGAATTTACCACTAGGCTCTCTCGATTTCGGTGACTCTGACGTCTCGCACTCATCTTCATTCTTCTTCGGATTGATGATCTCCTGGCCTTCCTTCCCATTTCCCCCAACAGTAACCGCGTTGTTTTCCATTGATTGTTCAGAGCTTACATCCTGATCCGACGTCCTCTCATGATCTTGGGTGGCTTGCTCCACGATAGTTGGCTCTTGAGATGGACCCCCTAGAGCTTCTTCGTACTGACTAACAATCATTAACTTTTCCATCTGTTTCAGTGAAGGTGAAACTAACTCTGGACAGTCTAGATGCACTTCTTGATTGTTCATTGTATTGTCATAGGCTTTCTCCCGATTCTCGCCAGGAAGTGGGATGGATTCAACATTGATTGCCTCGCTATTACTAATCTGTGATACTGATGGTACCAATGGTGAAAATTGTGGATTTCCGGATTTTAAATCTTGATCCCCTGATTTTTCCTTCTCTTCGGATGCTTGCTCAGCCATAGTTGGCTCCAGAGACGGACTTCTGGATATTTCTTCGTACAGCATATTGATGATTGATACATCAATGCCTCCCTTACCGTCTCTGACCTGATCTTCTGACGGTCCCAATGGTAGAGAAGGTGAACGAATTCGAGGGTTAAAACGTGAAAGACCTCGATTAGGAGAAGTGGTCCGATGTGCATCCCATTGGAATTGATTCCTTCTTCTCCAAGAGCTGTCAAACGACGCATCTGGGGTTGGGAGTAGCGGAGGTCTCGTGAATCGCTGTTCACCATAAGGAAAGTTTGGTCCAGCTTCGATGCCTCGGAAGACTGGACCACGAAATTGAGCTTCTGGATTATTGCGATAGTCCGCAGACGGAGGTATGTAGATAGCGGAGCCCCTAACCTCTTGAGCAAAATCGGTCCAATCCCCATAGTTTAGCTGTTCTGAATACTGGTGGCTGGATTGGCCTGGCCTAGAGTTCATGCATCCATTTGGAGGCTGGTATGGCCTATAGCGGCTACCATCTTCCGGACCTCTGAAATATAGATTTGAGAAGTGGGGCAGTAAATGAGTTATCAGTGTGATGTTTACATGTTATGTTTTGCTATCACACTTTTACGAAATTGAAAGTTCAGAATAATTAGTGTCCGATAAGTAGTGTATGAATCAAAATTACGGTATTTCGGTAGAGCACGTCTGCTAGACGTCCAGCTAGGTGTTTTCTGTATAGTGCTAATATAGATACAAGTAACTCACGCATATCTTCTAGCTCCTCCTCTCCACGATGCTCCTCTCATTGATTCTATTGGTCGTGAGCCAAATCTGAAATAACTCTTGTGGAAAAGGACGAAAGAATTCTAATACCTTTTTATATACTCGAGAATTTTTTCGATGTTCCAAACTTAGAAGTTTCAAGCAGCGTCACTCTGAAAATGTTTGATATATAGGATCCTTGTAAGGGAAGATGTGGGAACGGCTGATAAGAAAAATATGAAACTCTAGATCCAGTATCCGCTTTCATGAATGACATCAATCAGCTCGCGCCGCCACAGCTCAGCAGTTAGCGGGAGTTTTGTGAATTAATTTTTTTATGTCCAGCTCTTTTAACTAATCAAACACCTCCACCAAGTACTCATCACAAGACTCATAGACCTCAAAATAGCGTAAAACGTAAATTCACGTCAGACAGCTACCCCCTAATTATGAGCAATACTAATCCTTGCGAACTTTTTCCCCACAAATCAAAATCAAAAATGGGTGAGAATGTTTTGATGAAGGAGAGTTTAGAAAGATAATTATAGGAATGTGCGCACTTCTGGGTAATAATTACGTCATCAGGCAGATGATCGGTACCGTGAGCCACTGCTATGCGTTTGTTTTCAACTCATTTATATCGGCTCTTATAAGAGATATCAAAAAGTTGTCAACTGAAAAAAGCAGATTGTCACGAACAAGTCTTCAGTTCACACAATTTTCAAGTATCCCACCAAAATTGAGATAATTAAGCTAAAAGCGCAAGTACAGCATAAGGAATTCGTTCCATTAGAGGAAGAGGAGTTTGGAGAAGAATAGCTGGTCTTTTTTAGCTGATATAGGCTGATAGCTGATAAAAGAGACAGAAAGAAAAAAGGCTGAACGATTCAAAAAAAAACAAGGAAAGAAAAGTTCTCCAAAAAAACACTAATTCTCGAGCATCCAGGAGCATCGCCTCTGAAATAAGGTAAGTCTCCAGGTAGCACCAGGCAACACAAGTGTTTTTTCTCCATTTTTCAAGTGGTCAATGACGGGATTTGAAAAAACTAACCAAAAGTTAGTGGATTCAGAGAATTGAAAAAAAGATGATTTCAATAAAGCTATGGTTCCTGGCACATTAGTCCGGTGATTAGCAAAAAGAAAATAGACCGACAAAAATCCACCTGCTCCTTTAAAATTACGGTACATTTTCAACGGATACGCTTCTACGAGGGGACGGGTCTCTACACGAAGAAATAGCAAAAAAGTCAATCCATTAGAAAAAGATTTCTAGAACATTCTCTGACAGTCTTCCATCAGTGATGATTCATCACTGTTATATGGTCCACTACTGACTGTTATGTGCTATGAGTCATTCGAAATTTTTCGAAAATCATAAATCATTGGTCTACATGAAAAACATGACAAATATATTTTGAAAAAAATCGACCGGTAAATATTCTTAAAACCTGTAATAAAAGGGAGCCTACATTGCCAAATTTGAGCTCAATTATCTCAACTCCTATAAAACTCAGGGAATTTCGGGCAATTTGCCGTGAAAGTGGGCTGCCTTGCCCCCACCGTGGGGGCAACGGCGCCCATTTGATGGGCAAAGTGCCCAAAACCTGGGCAATTTTCTCACGCCATACCGTAATCTTGCCCAAGTGTAGCCCAAAGCAAGCCCAACTCAAGCCGCAAGCTTGCCGCAAAAAAACGAGGGCACGCGCTCGTTTCGTTTTAATATTCTTTTTTCAAAACCTTGCCCAAATCTTGCCAGAGTCTCGCCCACCTAGCAATTTGCCCAAATCAGTGGGCGTGGGCGCCCAACCCTTGCCCAAAATTCCCTGAGAAGATATAAAAAAATATGTCAACTCATAAAAAATTTCTGATATTATGATAAGCAGTTTATCAGTCGACAACTTTTTTGAATCTTTAACAGGGGCCGAGAAAAATTGGCTCAAAGTTCAAAGTTAGTGGCCTTCTATTACAGGTTTTGCGGTGATTGATTTTACTCAAAAAGTCCAATTCATCTATATCAAACAATTAAAAAAATTGGACAGAAAAATGACGTATACAATCACCCAATTCTGTTTGACCCATTTTTAACAGGTGGTCTATCTATACAAAAAGCACTTTTCAAAAGTTCAAGTCTGGGCAAACACTAACACATGTCCCAAAAAAAGATTTCTAGAAACCAAAAAGAAGATAAATCTCTTCTTAAGACCTTTCAACTGCCATGAAATAAAACTGGGCGAGTGCTCTCCAATAAACGGCAGCTAATTTAAAGAGAAAGCAATTCGTTTTTTTTTGGTACTATAGTAGACAGGGGGCTCATAAAATCGGAGATTGGATTGTTGGAAACTTAAGAAAAAAGTAGATTGGGGATATTGAAAATCTGAAAAAGGAGAACCCATAGTAGAAAAAAGGGGCGGAGCTTGCTGTTTAACTTTGTGATAACATTTGATAGTGATAAATTTGTGAAACGCCAAAAAAGGAACAAAGATTGTGAAAGAAGGCATGGGAAAATGGAAATATTGTATTCAAAAAAAAAAAGGGTGAAAGGGATTTTTAGTACAATAAAAATTTGCAAAAAGGAAGACGGAATGTATATTATCAGTTGAAATTTTGGAAAAAATAAACTGTGGGAGAATCGGAAAAGAATTATGACAAAAATTTGAGGAATTGGAAAAATGGAAATTGAGGATGACAGGAAATTGAAAGTTGAGAAAAATGATGAAAACATATTGAAATCTGTCATAAGTTATGCTATCAAAAAAAAATCACATTGTTTGCATTTTGAAGTATCGATTTGCTCCACGATTATTCTGGAATAATTTAAATATTGGAAAGCCAACGAATAGTTAACTTGAATCCATTTTTACTCGGTTTCTGTAAAAGATATCAAAAAGTGATCAACTAACAAAATATTCCTCAAAATCTGAAAAACATATTATCAGTTGATTACTTTTTGGTATCTTTCACAAAAACTGAGATGAATGAACTCAAAGTTGGTTTTACGGTATCTCGATTGTTAGTAAAATACAAAAATTTCAGGGGTGCCATTTTATTGGAGTGTTTAAATAGTTGTTTTTTAAAATTTATTTCTATACTCTCAGGATATCTCACAATTTATAATTAATTTTTAATTAGATAAAATGATAAAATTAGATAAAATGATTTTAATTAGAAAAAAAGTATAGATAGATATCTATACTTTTGGATAGCTACATATACCGGAAACACTCTAATAGCACGCCACTCGGACTGTCCACGTTGAGCCTATGTATCTCACTTAATTTGAAAGATATCAAAAAGTTGTCAACTAATAAAATGTTTATCATAATATCAGCAATATTTTATCAGTTAGCAACTTTTTGATATCTTTCACAGAAAATGAGATACATGGGCTCAAAGTGCGCGGTCCGGGTGGCGTTTTATTAGAGTGTTTACGGTATTTCCCGTTAGGAGATGAAAATCATACCAAAAAATCTGTAAAAAAAGGTCCCACCCCTTTCACCAAATTTATCTCGGTTCCTGTAGGAGATATCAAAAAGTAATCAATTGATAAAATATTTTTGATAATATGAAAAATATTTTGTTAGTTGACCACTTTTTGATACGTCTCACAGGTAATGAGAAAAACTAGCTTCAAGTTAAGATTGTGGCAAACTCGGTTGTCGTCGAGTTCACAATCGTAGCTTCAAGCATTTTGATGATTCACCACCAAAATTATCTAGTTCCGTTAGATTTTCGACTTAATTATAGGACACAGGTAAAACTTCACCAAAATTTTTCATTTAGTTTCCCATACTAATTATCTGAAATTAAAAAATTGTTTGCCACCTGTAGGCATCATTCCATAGACTATAGAGAATCGTGATTAGAAATCTAGAAGTTGCTTACCATGTCTCTGTATCCATTAAGTCATAATCTGGAGAAGCAAATGTATCCCGGATAACCTGAAGTAAAATGTTTAGGTTAGTATTCAAAATCTATATACCTCAAATGCGTCTCGGCTGGGTGGATGGGAAATAATCAACAATTTCGTTGAACCTAGGATCCCCATATGTTGGCTCCTCGGCCTCATCTTGGAGGTCCATGTCCTCATAGATCGCTTGCGATTCCTCCAACTCCTCTGAAGCCCTGTGCTGATCATTGAGACTTGGATCGTGGTTTTCGGTATTGGTACCCGCCACATCCACATCGTTTGGGGATACAGGTCTTCCAAAGATTTCATATTCATCCGAATCAATATAATGGAAATTGTCAGGATTTTCAATTGGATCCTGTGGGTTCAGGCTGGAAAACGTTGGAGCTTGGTGTCCCTGAGTGTAGCTGGTCTGTGAAGCGTCTAGGATGGGGTCAAATTGATTCGAGCTATCGCCAGAGATGTGACCAGAATTCTGGTATTTTCCATCAGATGCATATTCATCTTCTCCTTCAATACTCACGGCTTCTTTCTGGTCTTCTCTCATTGTGTCTTGAATTTTAAGATCTTGGTTCTGAATACCCTTCTCTTCATTGTGAATGGGGATATCCAGGTTCTGGCCTTCCAGTTCTCCTCTTGTGAAATCTGTCTGTTGGTGTTGGTTCCGGGGGAGAACCAACCGAAATTTTAGGAGCTGGATCTTCGGTGGCACATAATTTTTAATATATTTGATCTGCTCCGATCGATGGTTTTCCTCCTGGGTTTCTGTAGTGGTCAAAGAACTACAATCAAACTGAAAATTGTTGCTTTACTTGAGTTACCATACTAGAAACTCACTATGGCGCACTGTCTTCGATGGTCACAGACAGAGACTTGCTCCGCAAACTGTTTCCCGCATTGGCACACAAAACGGAAGCACTTTCTGAAAAAAGGAAGATATGTTATCGGCCAAAAAGCTGTAAACATACGTGTGAGCTGCAAAGTGCTCATGGATAGCTACAATGTTGTTCACATGGTCACATATCCCATGCTCTTCGGGGTAGGTACAGATGAGGAGGATTCCTCCGGGTGGGTATCTGTAAATGCGGAAAGTTTGGAAAAAAAAAATTAATAACAGGATGGTTAGCGACATAGTTAATGAATAGACTGAACTGAAATTTTATTTGAAAGTTATGCGCCTTTAAACATATGCTTCTTAATATTATTCGGGATGAGGAGTATTGCCCCGTTTAAGGTACACACCTCGAACAATTAGATTTTAAATTTTGAACTTACTGAGCACCGTCCTGACTGCTGTTTCTTTGCGCGGAAGTCATGACGGTCGATTGCAACTTGCCAAACTGAAACATCATTTTTTGAATTAAGTACAAAAATGAAACAAGCCACTGTGTGAAAACTTGATCGAGTTTCAGAAGTAGTTTAATGTTAATGGTCGACTGAAATATAGAAAATAAACAGAGAAACAAAAAGAGCAGAGGAAAAAAAAGAAAAGGAAAGAATGTCATAAAATCCATAACAGTGCATTTTTCATGTTTTTTATTACGCTTTTTGTATTGTTTAGTTTCCCAAAAGAAGGTATCTATGGGTGGGAAATTGGAGAGGTCAGGAATGGTGCTTATTTGAAAAATGGGGAGAAAGGTGAGAAAGAATAAGAACCTGGCGATTCGAAAAAAGGAGACTTTGTGCAAAAAAAAAGTCAAGAAAATCAAAAAATATAATTAAGAAATATCTTCTCAAACGTTTTCCGATAATTTTAGTTTTTGCACACTTTTACAGTTCGGTTCATTTTTTAGAAACAGTTAACAAATCCTTTCCAATGCTCTAGAATTGAGACTGTTGATTTAAAAAAAAGTAGAAATCTGATTTCCAGTTCAAAAGAGTATTCGAAGCAAATAATGTTAGAATACAGTCAAATGAACTTTTCGAAAAATATGCACTACTTAAAGTGCAAAGGTAAAGTACACTCTCTGTTTCTCTAGATGTTTCTCCTCCTCTTTCTCCTACAAAGACAAATATGAGATAGCCAGGTAGTGTAATTCTTTTTTCCTGGTTAATATATGGGGAGGGGAAAGTGAAAAGATTTACAGAAAAAAATTATTCACAAAAAAGACGAACTTAATACGAACTATATAACAGGCGGCAAAACGAAAAAACCCCGATAAAATTGTAATATATTTTTTGGTTGACAGTTTTGAGACAATTACAATAATACTTCTAAACACGCATGCGAGTTTACAAAGCATTTAATTTATTTTTGCACACCTTTAGACTTTAAGATTCATTTTAAAAGGCAATTGAGGTAAATACCAGTTGGACTTCTGTGAGAAAACCGCGTTTTTAGAGAATTTCATAAAGTGCAAGGAACAGTTCAGTTCAATGTCACCTTGCTTGACTAACTATCAGACATATGCTGATTTACAAGGCTCCGCCCCCAGACAAGGCTCCGCCCCCAAGACCGCTAGTCCTAGCATGTGACCTTCCTTCTGAGATGAACCCCCAGTTTTTTTTAATTTTTTGGGACTTTTTGAAACAAATTTTGATTTTTTAAATAAAAAATGGGATTGATGGAATTGTTAGAATCTGTTTTCTACTGAAGGTCCGAACTTGATAGCAAAAAGGCTAAAAATTCTGTAATATTCCATCTTTTATGAAAAAAACCGAAATCATAATTTTTGTGTCAAAAATTCATTCAGAAAGCTTGGGAAGACTGCGAGAAGCAATTGAAATTTGCAAAAATAACAAAGCGAAGAAAATGAACACCTGGTGCCAATGTTTTGGCATACAAATGAAATGTTTTGAAAGGACAATGCATTCGAGAAAAACATAAATGTTTACAAATTAAAAAACAAAAAAAACACTGGAGGTGAACATTCAAATGAAGAGGTATCAAGAAAAGCGGTAGAAGAAAATAGTAAGATCGGGAAATCTAAAAATTGGGAAAATAATTTCTACAGAATTGATACAATTAAAAGATGAGAAATGGGTGAATAAAACTTAAGCTTATGGGGAATGGCAAGTAAAGGAATTTAGGTCACAGAGAAAATTATTGAGAAAACAGTATTACAGTATAAAGAAGTTAAGATACATGGAACTTGAGGTCAATTTTCAATAAGGTCGTTGAGCCTTAACCAATTTGACCATTCTTAGCTGCCTCTTGATCGGCTCTTCTGTAAAAAACAGCTTGAACGGCTTGCTATAACTTCACAGTTTTTTTAACTGTCTTTTTTTCCTATTTTTCGGAAATGTCTAGAACTTTCGAAGATCTTCCCGATATCTCAAAGGACCTATTTCATTGCAAGACGATTTTGTTAAAAGCCAAAGAAAATTTTTTATATGATTTTCTGATCCACTTACCTTTTCCGTGCTACTTTTTGCAAGTTGAACACAGTTTGTACTGGGGGCAAATCTCTTGGAACCCTAAAACATCATTCTAGAATTCGAAGGACAGAATTTCAAGAAACTGACCTAGTTGTCACGCCTCCTGCTCGTCCATAATCGCCATACATTGGGATTGATCTAAACTGAGATGATGTTCCAGTTGTTTCCCTCTTGGCTTCTGGAGGCTTCTGAATTGACAAATTTATGTTTTCTGGTGACTGTCGTACCCCTGAAAATATTATGTTTTTATAGCTCCAAGAATCCTGAGTCCTACTTTCTGGAGCTCTCGAAGTGATCGACGACATATTATGTTGTAAGGTGGACTGCTGATGAGCCGTTGGAACCTGTTGAGACACTGTCCTAGGAAGTGGGGGCTTGTGAAGCAATATACCACCCGATGAATTAAGTCTTTGGCCTAGATTTCTAGTACAAAGAGACTGGTGAGATGAAGACTCTTGACGAGATATATGAACCATTGGAAGCACTTAAAATCAATTTATATCTCTAGAAATTTGAAAAAAAAAACTCATGAAACTCTGGAGGCCTGAACTGCCCCTGGGCTCGTAATGAAACTCTGGAGGCCTGAACTGCCCCTGGGCTCGGTAGTGGTCCACCACCACTGGTAGTGTCTCTGATCCCTGCCGATCGGTGTCTTCCACCAGATACTGGGTATTTTTGGGTCATTGATCTTCTTCTTCCTGAAACTCCAATTTTAAACATAAGAGTATCTTCCAGAAGCTGAAAGCTTCTTCTCTGCCATCTACACTGACTAGGTTCTGGAGATGCAGATTCACGGGACAGGTGTCTTGAAGTTTCAGGAGCTGGTGATCCTTCAGATGCTTCTGCAATCCTACTTATTTCGTAATCACGTTAATGACAGAATTTACCTTCAGAGTCATTCGTGTCAGAAGACGTCAGATTGGCATCGGAAGCTTCTGTTTTTTGCCCATCCATATTCGTTTGCTCTCTATTTCTGATCATCTCATTCCGATTTAATCTCGCTTCCGTATCCGATGCCTCTTCCATATCAGATGTCTTCAGCAGCGGAGGCATCGACGACCGCGAACCTGAAACTTGGAAAACTGAAGAATCCAAAAAAAAAGACACCTACTTCCTGGAGAAAATGTTTCTGGCGACTCCAAAGGTTCTGGCTGATAGCTCAAAGGCGGTGGAACAATCCGACGGGTGTCGCCCTCGGATCTTTCCACCGCAACACAATTAGATGGGGAGTTTCCGTCGTATAAGCTTGAAAGCTCTGATTTTTTTCTTGGCTCAAGCATAGCTTGAATCGCATAGCTTTTAACGAATTCCTCATGAGTTTCCAAGTTTACAGGGAAACTGGATGGACGTTGCATTGGGCGAGGTGATTGAGCTGAACTGGAATCGTTGCCTTGAGGAGTTTCTTCTGATGGGTTCATGAGACTTGTTGGCTGAGCCCCTTGTTGGAATGGGACATCTTGAAGATTTTTTAGAGAATTGGAACCTGGACGACGTGTTTGTGGAGCGGAAGAAACACCTGATGACTTTGAACACTTTGAACATTCACAAGACTTGACTTTGGAATCCTGTGCAACGGTGGTCTTAGGCTGGTCCAGATAAGCCAAATTTGAGCTAGATGACGATTGAGGTATCTGTACTTTACAAAAACCAGATAGACGTTCCAGATTCTCTAAAGCTGGGAAGCTTCTGGAAGATTCTGATGTGCCCAGGTGACTATTGGGCATCATGGATCCAATTTCACGACCGGATGTATTCAAAAAACGAATTCTTGGAGAAAACTCCGAGTTTTTAGCTAGAAGGTTCTCCCTGGGAGTAGATGCCTTTGAAGGTCCTGCATCTGAAAAAAATCACATTTTGTTTCTCGAACCTTCTGGAGCTCACCTTTTGATCGTCTTTCCACAGTTCCAATTTCAGGAGGCAGTTGAAGAACCAGCTCTTCAGGTTCTACGGTATTTTGGAACTGAGCATCAGCTTTGGCAGGCATTTGAAGAAGCGGTGTTTGAATCTCGTTGATCTCTTTGGGAGCCATTATTCCCAAGCGTTCTGTTTGAGTAGCGGAACTCGATTTGGCTGGCTCGGCCCCTCAAAAAGTTGCATAGATCAATTCTTTGAAAATTAAGAACGTACTAAAATGCCCAACGAATATTATATCGTCATCGGAATCATCAAGTGTAATCACTTCTTCGAATGACTCCCTAATGGATTCTGGATCCGTGCTTACTGTAGCTTCTGATTTAGCTTCCGGTTACTGTAGATGCTAGATCCTCGGTTACTGTAGCTGCTGAATCCTTGGTTACTGTATCCAAACCAGAATCTTCCTCTGAAACCTCGCAGACTCCAGATTTATGAAATTCCATTTTTGGCTCTTAATGGCAAGGGACGCCCACGAGGGAAGTTTTGCTTAGTAAGTTGAGATTTACCGATTTTTTCAGGTTTTCTGACTGTGTTTCCATCAAATTTTTGTGCACCAGCCAGTCAAAAACACCATCCAGTATCCTCCGAGTCTTCAAATGGGTCGACATATGGTGGTGACCATTCTGGAATCAGGATAAAACCAGATACCATGATTTCTCTGATAGCAAGTGTACTTTGAGCTCAATGGGAACAATCGTGAAACTTGAAAGAATCGGCAAATCTTAACTCAGGCATAATTTTCCTAATGGCTCTCTCCCCTTGTCATAAAGAGCCACTTTTTTGATCTACCCGGCTGAGCCATCGCGGACAAAACTTCGAAATGCGATAGAGGTGCACTGACAGATGAAGAAAACGATCCTGGAACTTTTGAAGCTGTTGGTGTCCCTAGCAGAGTAACTAGAACTTGATTTGCTTCTTGAAGAGTTGATGAAGAAGTATTCGATGTTCCTGGGCCAGATTGAGATTCTTGGATCAGACCTTCTGGTTCTGGAGATTGGGATGGACCATGAAAGATAGGCTCTTCTGATTTAGCTAGAGGAGGAATTGCAATTTCTGAAAAAATCAATTGTTTAAACATTTTTACAGACAGAAAAGGACCAATTCGTTGTTGAGGCATCTCAGTTGCCAGCACCAGAGGAATATTCATTTCGGTTTTCTTTTTTTCTGGAAATTTAGAAACTTCTGGAACCGATCTGTTAGCTAAGACTCACTTGGCGGGATCATGGGAAATTCTGATGTGGCTTCTGGAACTTTCTGTGAGCCCCTCGAAGATTCTTCTCTTCTTGAACCACGATGACGTGAATAGCTCCTCAATGACCCAGAAGACGACCTAGACCTTCTTCTTTTCCGGTAATCATCAGTTTTATAACGGTGACGTTTTCTTGAGGAGCTTCCAGAATCCCGACACGGCGACGGTTCCCTGCCATGCCTTTTGCGTATATCCTCGTGATGCGCAGCAATTCTCTCTCTTTTCTTTCCTTCCGACTCGTTGAGAGGATGGTACCCATCCCAAGCATTGTTATTGAAATTCAGTCTTTCTACTCTCGATGACCAATTGCAGAATCCGTCAGTTCCTCTGGCTTCCTTCTTCTCCTCCTCCGTCGCTGGACGAATATAGATGGACCGGAGTTCAGCATCGTTTTCAACTTGGAAAAACGGTTTATGGATAGAACGCGACATGCTTGTGGTCTGAAAGTACGGTAGATTTGTGGAGTTTCTATAGGATCTTTAAGGAAGGTTCTCAAAGAGCGTTTTTGGGTATGGTCATTAAGGCCAGAATTCTGAGCTTAGGAGCTCTAGAAGATTCTGTGAGGTTGAGTGTATTCTCGCTGAAACATATATTGTAGTCCACGAAAACCTGTCCAGGTCGCGGCCCTGTTCTTTACAGCCTTGCTTGCGTGTCAATACCATAAAAAACTCACCGCATTGCACCGAACTTTTCGATGATGATGAAACTCCAACTTCCCTCCAAAAAATCGGCTACACATGACGCACTGTATGCAAAAGGCACCCCTGAAAAATCCTTTTTTTCTATAACTTTCTTCTTTGACTCACGTATGCTGAAAGAAATGCTCATTTATAGCTGCATGGACACCAACAAAAGAACAAATCGAATTGTCTTTCTCGGGGTACTCGCACCGGTAGAGTTGCGCCTTTTTGCCTCTATAATTAATTAAATTAGGGTGATTATTTATGGTTTTAAATTACTTGTTTTCCCGCACCAACTGTATGTTGTGATCTCTTTGTTCCTCTTGCTCCGTATATGACAATGAAACTTTCGAAGACATTTCGAAGAGTAGTGGTTTCTGAAAATCTAAGTTCTGCAATCAGACATTCTGCAATCGGCTATTTCGCAACCGGGCGTCTGAGAACCACAAGCGATTCTAAAACGTCCAGTTTCATATCTATACTCTTATCTATGTATCTGAACCCCAACCTCATTAATCCAATTGATAACGTTAAAACTGAGCAATCAGCTGAGGAGACCGAACTACAGTACTCCTTATCGGAAGGCGCAATGCTCAATAAATCGGAGACGCAGGAATTGACATTCGAAATACTAGAAACCGTTGAAAATAGCCGCATAGAATTGAGGGGGAATGAAAGACAAACAGCTAGAGGGGCGCAAGGGGGCGTGGCTTAGGATACGAGTCACAAGACACGAAATGGTACTGGAGGAGAGATTAGTCACGAGAAATAAAGAATATTTGACAAAACAAAAATTGGTGGAACAAATGAAAGTCGCTCTGTAATTATGTTTAGGCCCAGGGGATCGAACGACTATGGTACGCGATGGCACTCTAATGAGTACGGTGCGTGTTAGCTGGAAGTTTATTTGTGCGCACGTCGTGATAATTGAGATTGGGATTCCGATTGTAATCTCTCGCTTCCAATTAATTCCATCAGCCTGAAACTTTGACACGCCACCTTCTAATTAAACCACATCACTTCCTCCTGTGATTAGGAGTGGAAAATTAGTGTAGCGAAGTTTGAAAATTGCACTTCATAGAGCTCACATATCTAGAAGATACCGTAATCCGAAAAGTTTGGCATCCGATTTTTAGAAGAATCATAAAATACGAAAAAATTAAGCCCGTTTTCAGGGTAGAAAATGCATCTCTTAATTAGTCAATAAGAACTCTAGTTGCCTTCAATGCTCTAAAAAAAACCCTATGAGTGTACTTTGAGCTCAATTATCTCGGTGTCTATAAGAGATATCAAAAATCTGTAAAAAATGATGTTGATGATAAACAATTTATCAGTTAAAATTATTTCTATATCTTTTGAAGGTCCGGAGATAATTGAGCTCTCAGTGGCCTATCATCGCCAGTGGAGTGATAGCATATGGTCCCCACGCTGCAAACTTTAACCCTATCTATCTCGTTCCCTGTAAGAGATATGAAAAGTTATCAACTAACGAAACGTCTACAGTAATATCAGTAACATTTTATTAGTTTTCAAAATTTTGATTTCTTTGATGGCAACCGAGATAATTGAGATCAAAGTGCACATACCGGGTAGGCTTCTATTGGAGCAATACGGTGTATTTGATACTTTTTGATTTCAAGGTGGAATCTGAAACTTGCTAGCTACATTTTCAAACAAAAAAGTTATTTCCGACGTTCTTTTTGATATGGAACGTGCCAATTTCAAAACTACAGTATCCCGGAAAACAAATAGAAAGACCAACCATCATCCAATGAGTCATGAGTTCTCGAACGTTTTATAAGATGAATAATTGTCAATTTTTTTTTGAAATTTGAGATTTTTGTTTATCAACAGTAAGACGCTTTCCTTTAGAAACAACGGATGGTCATCACCGTATGATCATCACCGTATGAGTCATGTTCTTCACTGTTCCTCTGGTCTTTTTTTCAATACCCTGATGTAAGTGACTCGTGTAGACGACTCAGAAGTGACTAAATTAACTACAGTAAGACGCTCTACTTTGAAAACAACGGTGGCTCAATGAGCAATTTATCTTCTAAAAGAGCCTTGGAAATAAATGAGAAGCCTTTGTAAAAAAAGGAAATTGGGGAAAAAATCGGGAAGATTAAACGCCTAAAATGACTAATCATTAATTTTCAAATGCCCGCTTCAATCTTTGTGTAGATGCAAAAAGCTAGAACTAATGCAGATATGCAAAAATCGACATTTTTCTCAGTAAATCGTACCCACTTTACGATTCCAGGACATCTGATTTCTATACGAATCAAATCCCAAAAAACCTTGTTATTCTGATTGCTCTTCTGATTACGTCAAAATCATTTTACTTATTTATTGTATGTAACTAGTAGAGGTAGAATAAATTAAAAATCAGAAGGTCGTGGGTGTCTCGGATTCTTATGCTTATGCTAGAGCCAACATAATGGTCAGATTAGTACAAAATTGAAATTTTTATGGCTTATGGATTTCAATAGCTGTGTGACGTCACAGCGTTATTCAAATATCTTAGGTTTTGCTTCAAAAATATGAGAACCCTTTAAAAAACGAAAAGAAAAAAATCTCATCAATTTCGGCACCAGAACACTAGATAAAATCTTAAAGGGAGCTGGCTGACATATGAATGGATGGGCAGGGCTCACCGAAAATGAAGGGAGTGAATATTTTTTTTAGCTGACAGCTTCAGTTTTATAAGAAAATGTGGATATTCAGGAAGATATAAAAACAATTGGAAGGAATCTATATCTTTAGTTTTTAAAAATTACTTTCATTAACAGATCCCTGCTCATGAGGGTGCCCTTATAAAACAGGTATTTCAGTAAAAACGGTTTAAATAGCTTGTTTTTGTGCTCAAAATGTATGTGGGACTACGGTGAAAGTGTAAATGACAGTCCTCAACAAGAACACCGTAATTGCCCAACCTATAAGTTTGATTCGACCTCAATTATCTTGCTTTCTATAAATGATATCAAAAAGTAGCCAACTGATAAAATACTTCTGATTTTATGATGAATTTTTTTATTAGTTGACAACTTTTTTATATCTTTAACAGGAGCCGAGATAAATTGGCTCCAAGTTATTACGTGTGGAGGATAAAGATGAGATGGGTACGGTAGAAGTGTGAAAAACAATCCTGATAGCTCCCTGGAAGAAACAATTCTTTGAATCCCATAAAACGGTCGAATTGTGTGCTATAAACTCACCAATTACAGTAGTAGATAAATGCTACGTCGATGCTATACAGCAATCCGTATGCTTGATGACTTAGCTCAACTCTGGTTACAGTAGTCTGTCTTGGTTCTCAGAATCAGGCGACAACGATTATAAAGCATTGAAACTTTTCGTCTGAAATGAAGGAAAGCTATGGGAAAAGGAGCCTTAAAAAAGAAAAAAAATCACGAGATTGGCGAGTTTTATGATATGGGGCCAGATGAAAGGGGGAGAGATGGAAGAATTATAGATTTTATTGGCTGAGAAACAGAAAAAAAAATACAGAAAATATGCGGTTTTTTCTTGATTCCATCAAAACGGAGCAAAAAAACGGAAGAAATGGGGAAAAAAGAGTCGGGAAGCGAATGAGAAACAATTTCTGGGCTTCTGGAGCCGCCGCAGCGAGCTAGGGGCACCGCCGGAGCTCTATCTGCACGTCATCAGTAGACTGGCGAAGGAAACGAGAAGTTAACGAGTGAGCTTAGAGTAATTTTCTCTTGGAACCAAAAAAGAAGGCTATAAAAAGAGCATGTAATTTCCCCGATTTCATGTTCCAGAGTGCTCCCAGACATGCAAGCCCTATCATTTCCTTTATGGGATTTTCTGCAACGACTTTCTCAAAAAAATAAGAATAAAAACGACCGAGAAAAAATTCGCAAAATTTTCAGCTCGGACAAAAAAAAGGATGAAAAAAGTCTGGCACCCAATATTAATCAAATCCCGGAATGACTTGTCTGTCTGGGAGTGAAAACTGAAAGAGTGGAAAAAAAAACTTGAAAAGATTTATGAGCGATTTACCTGGTGGGTTTTCTAGGTCATTTACAATGGTGGCCTAACTTTTGCAAGTTGAAATTTCTAGGCCACCGTAGTTGATGATCTAAAAATAGCCTACCCCATACCTGATGTGTTTTCCAGTTCATTTACCATGGTGGCCTAACTTTTGCAATTGAGTTTTCTAGGCCACAATGTTCAAATGACTTAGAAAAAGTCGCCAAGTGACTGTTAGACCATTCCTAGGTCATTTACCATGATGGCCTAGGAAACTCAACTTACGAGAGTTGGTCAATATGTAAAAATGGCCTAGAAAACACACCAGAGTTATGTTAGGTCATTTTTGGATCATTAACTAACATAAGGTGGCCTAAAAATACACATTGTGAATATCAGACCACTTTTCAACCATCAACTACGGTGGCCTAAAAAATGATATTAGGACAGTTAGGTCATCTTTTTGAAAATGACTTAGAAGGCCTAGAAAAATCATGTTGAGAAAATTAAACCACTCTATTCCTCAAATGTAATCGTCGTTGTCCGTTAAATCCTTTGTGCCTTTAAAATTACTAGTTCTAGCTTAATTTTCTTGACTTGTCGAATTTTCGCATTGTAGTTTCGATTAAAATAGCAAAATTTGAACAAAAACGATGTCGAAAATTGTCGAGAATCAAGCAAATTAGGCCAGAAACAATTATGTGCCAAAAATCCTGACACTTTAAAGGCGCATAGAATTTCATGGCACACGACGACGGATTTGCTGCTGGACCAAAGATGTGCCTTTAAATAATTTTCCGGCTGTGAGGTTCATCGCCACCGGACATGAATAATAGAATATCCGAATGCCGGAAACCGAAAATGAAAAGAGAACTTGATTCTGTTTTTACGGAGAACGGAAACGATTCCTTTTTTGTAGCTCAAAGTGCAAGTATTAGATTTCAGACAACTCAGAAAGATGAAAATCAAGTAAGTCTATGCGATAAATCAATCAAATACTCATATCCAAATGGCTACCTATTCTTGGGAAAACAACTCATTTATGATCGCACTCTTTTTGAGCTACTCTCAAGGGGGATTAAAAGAACATTGGAGGTCATTGTCAGCCCTTTTTAAGTCATATAACTTTTTTAGAGTCATATCTTTTCAAGGATTAAAAAAATAATGACATGTATTTGGAAGGGGAACAAAGGAATCGAAAATAGGTCCACGTTGCTTGAGAAGAAGAAAAAAGGAGATGGGATTGAGAAAAGGGGAGAGGGGTGGTCATAAAAATGGCAGTGGGACGAAAAGTTTGGATTAAGGATTGGGTTCAGAGAATTAATTAAAGTAAAGGGATGATGGGTTTTTCGGAATCTCCAGAGCCAAATATTGAGAATGGTTTTCCCAATTTAATTTTTAACTTTTTATTAAAGTTTCAAAATTGATTCTTCATATTCTCGAAACCGTAGTATCGAAATCTTTAAATTCACATTTTTCATTGATTTAAGAAACTTTTGAGTGTAACGTTTCAAATTTTTAGAACACATAAGAAACAGTTGCCAAAGAGTTTTTCAAAAACGTGCAAAAGAAAACGTCTCATAATTTTTTTATATAAGCCCCTCGAGAAGCTGAACTTGTGGACCCAACGCTGGAGGCGCCGCGTCGCACCAACTAAGCTGAGGCGGCTATTTTTTGAGATAATTTAACTCGGTTCCTGTAAAAGATATCAAAAAGTGGTCAACTAACAAAATGTTATCGATATTATGATAAAAATTTTATCAGGTTAACTACTTTTTAGTATATGTCACAGAAAATGAGATATGCGGGCTCAAAATTGACGGTTCGGGGGAGAGCGTTCTATCCGAGTCGTTACGGTACTCTTTGATATTCAGAAAGCTAACCTCATCATTAAGGAACATCATAAACTTTAGGAACAAAAATACATGATCATATAATTTCCTCCGGCCAATATCTTACCTCAATTATAACGTCTTCCTAGAACTCCTCCTCCTGAGATAGCCATAAAATCTTGGTTCGTGCCGCTCTACCTAAAACTACACTACTTTATGACTACACATGTTTAGAAAACCCATAAGATCTATTTTAAAACAGAAACAATATCCAAAATAGGTTTGTATGTATATGTAAATTACTCCTTCGCGCTATGTTGTTTGAAATTTTGGGCGTCCCTACATTTTTCATGAATAATTTACCAATTATTCAAGAAGTCGGGTTTCTTGTTGTTGTCTGTTTCACTGTTTCTAAAATTAAACAACACCCATAACAATTGTAAAACGGCTAATAATGAAACTCCAAAAATTGAAATAAATATAAGAAAATAAATATTTATCGGAAAAAAAATATCTTGTTAAAAACCAAACTGGAGTCGAATCTGGTTGTGAGAAGATGACACCGAGTAGACTATGAAAATTTGAACATGGTCGAACTTCTGCATCTGGTGTCCTAGAAAATCAAAATTCGGCTATGAAATTATGAAATTAATGTTTCTTGCGTCAAGAGCTTCAAAATGAGTATAATCATGACTATGTTCCTTCAAACTTGAAAATGCATACTTTAAAGGCACACGGGGGGTGCGAAAACTTGAAAAACAACAAATTGAGTCATGAGTATACTCATTTCAAAGCTTCCGGCCTAGAAAATTTATTTTTCAAGTTTTTAGGCCTCTACGGCTCACCCATATTCAAAATTCGATTTCTGGCGCACTGAGAATAGTTCTGAAAGTTTCTGAAAAAGGTTTCAAAAAAATTCAGTTGATGTATTTATTTTGTCAAATATGTCAAAAATGATTTGTATTTTTGAAAAATCAGTGAAATCGGGGTGGCGGGAATGTCGATGGGGGAAGTTGGGGGTTTCAATATTAAAGCTCATGAAAAATTTTGGCTTTTGAAATAAAAAATTATGAGAAATTATAGGCAGGAACTAGAAAGGCTCATCCTGTCCGTCCTCCTCCTTTTTGGACCACTTCTCAGCAGTAGAGGTCTCCATATTTCTGAAAATCAAAAAATCTGAATCTAAAATTATCACACTTAACTCACTTGACTTCTGAGTCCGCCGAAGCCCTTGGCGTCGAAAAAGACGACGAGATTGTCGAATCTGTCTCCAACGATTTTCGTTTTCTGGAAAAACAACATACAGTAATCGAACACCTGCAGATCTAACTCACATCGCTGGTCGTTCTTCAGAAGGCTCCCGATATCGTTTAGCTCCAGCCGCTGCTCTTCTGGGAACCAGAAGTCCTACGAGTCTGAAAATAACATTTTAGAAGGGAAATTCTAGAAACTTCTTTTTTCTTACTCAGCCGGAAGCTCCGATCCTCCTTGTGATGGTGTGGCGGCTGGAGTGGATGGCTGGCTGAGACGAATTTCTTCTTCTGCCGTCAGTGGTTTCATCATTTTAATTGTTAATTTTTTGTAGGTGATGACGTTATTATCGGCTCTTGGAAGAGGTTCCAGATCATCGGAATTTTCAGAATCCACCACCACCTTCTTCTTCCTCCCCCTTTTACTGCCAGATGTCGAAGGCGCAGGCCTACGTGCAGCTTTCCTCGGCATCGTGATCTTCTTTTGCTTTTTTCTTGGACGTCTTTTGGGGACAGCAACTTCTTCTGCGACTTCTGGAGATGGCATGGCTGGAGTTGGGACATCTGCTGCGGCTTCTGGAGCGGCTTCTGGCACAGCTGAGATGGTCGGCACTTGAATCCTACTTGGAGCAATCTTCCTGGTTCCTGACTTTATCTGTCTTGGAGTCTTTGGGACCACAGAGTCTTCGAGATGTGCTACAGGAGCTTCAGGAGAAGATTGTACAGGAGGCTTACTCGGAGCAATCTTTCTGGTTCCTGACTTTATTTGTCTTGGAGCTACTGGAGACGACGATGACGTCGGCAGGTTCCATGCTTGATCACACGCTTGCTCGTCGATTCTCAGCTCTGGTTCTTCACTGGAATCCCTTTCTCCGTAGCGTCTTTGAGACGTATCTGGAGCAGAATCATGATCATAGGAGCTACTAGAAGTCAACTGGGATTCTTCGTAGTGCCTGGGCGAAGTGGAAGGCTGGACGTCTGAAGCTGCCTGTTGAACATCCGGTACGTGTTTTTCGTAGCGTCTTGGAGAAGTGGGATCACTTTGATGAGACAAGTCTGGAGCAGAATCCTGGCTACTTGAAGGTTGATGCCAGCTTGGATGTTGATAAAACACACCACTAGCGTCATTGAAGAAATCTTGATGGTGTTGGAGAGGAGTTGGCAACGGAGCAAATGGATGAACCTGGAGACCAGATGAATCTGGAGTCGAACTGTAGCCATAAGAGCTGCTAGGAGGAATGTCGAATTGGCTTGGACGTCTATAAGGTTCGCTTGGGCCAGGTTCTGAAGAATCGGCGGCTGGAACATCTTCATAATCGTCAGCAGGCTCCGGTTTGATTGATCGAGTCGCTGGTATCGGTGGAATGTTTGAAGCAGCCTGTGGAACCTCATTCGATGGTCCTTCTTGCTTCATAGGCACCTGTGGTTTGGCAGCTTGAGCGTGTTGATCTTCAGCTTCATGGGATCTATCATTCGAGTCCATTTGAGAATTGCACATCGGAGCTTTCGAAGCTTCTGGGAAAACTGAAGAATCCTCATAGTCATCTGCAGGCTCCTGTTTGATGTTAATAGTTCTTGGCATTTCTGGGTTCTTCTCTACTGGTGGTGGCTGAAGGGTTGGAGCTGCCTCTGGCACTTGATTCGATGATCCTTCTTGCTTCATAGCAGCCTGTGACTTGGTAGCTTGTTTATCTTGCTGAGCATCCTCATCAACCGGCTCCTGTTTGATGCTCCTGTTCAGTGGAAGTGCAGGTTCTTTCTCATTTGGTGTAGGACGAGATGCTGAAGCTTCAACTAGCTCCGGCTTGATGCTTCTAGTCGGTGGCACTGCTGGATCTTGCTCTGCTGGTACTGGCTGAAGATGTGAAGCTTCCTGTGGTAATTCTGTAGCTGGGTCCTCCTCTGTCGATGATGACGAAACTTCAAGTTCAAATCCCACGACTGGCGTATCTTGATCCTCCATGAAAACCTGTGGCTCTGGAGTTGGAGCTTGTTGATCTTGCTGGAAATAGTCATATGATTCAGGGGCTGGAGCTTCTTCTCGTACCTGACTGGCTGCTTCATTTTCCATCGACACCGGGTAATCAGCAGCATGAGCATCTTCTACAGTGTCCTCTGAAATAGAATTTTCGTGTCCCAGATTTGAGGATCCCTCATTCTCCAGGGAATTCTGAAGGTCGCCATCTTGAACATCTTGAGCTTGAAGCTGTGTCATCTCCTCATCTGGTGCCTGTGGAACTGGTGGCATCTTATCCGATGGTCCTCCATTTGCCTGCGGATCGACGATTTCAGCCTGTCTAGCTAGATCTTTCTTTTGTTGCTTGGTGAGATGATCAGGAAAATGTCTAGCATGAATGTCTTCATCAGTGTCCGTCACCTCAATTTTAATCGACCTGACGTCTTTCATGCTAAATTTCTTCTTCGCCGGCTGTGGAGCTTTTCCTGGACCGTCTTTGATAGTTCTACGGACTGGCATTGTTAGAGTCTTCTCAACTGGAGCATCCACATGCTCAGTTTTGACGTTTTGAGCAGCAGCAACATCGTTAGAAATGTTAGAAGAGGCCTTTTTGAGTGTAGCTTCTGCAGCATTGGATTCTTCAGGGACTGGACACTTTCGAATGATTCCTGGAGGCTCTGATGGTGCTGGTGGCAATGGCTTCCATCGTGGTAATTTCACAGGAGCTTCACACGGTTGTGGTCCATTTTCTGGAATTTCCTTTTTTAGGTTATCAGTCAGAATTTTCATCTGCTCACCTGGATTCTGATCTTCGACTGGAGTTGGGGCGGCCAGCTGCTCAGGAGGATCATTCGAGTTCACAAACTTTACTGCACATGGGGCTGGAAGGTTCAGATCCAGTGATGGTAGTGGATGAGCCGGTCGTTTGGGAGTTGGGATCATTGGAGGTGGTAGGTTGAATGATGGGAGGACTGGAGAAATAGGAAGCACAGGATTTGTAGCCATCGGAACTGGAGATCGGAGAGTTGGAGGTGGACGGTTGAGTCTTAGATCAGTCGGGAACAGACATCCGAATCCCAGTGGTGGTGGTGGAACCGAGAAGTCGTGGATAGGAAGAGCAATCGAAGAGGCTGCTGGAGGCTTCGGAGTGGATGAAAGACTTGGAGAGGGAAGATTGACAGATTCCGACATCCTTGGCTTCTTGATCGGAATCGGAGAAATGGAAACTGGAGCATCACTCTCTTTTACTGGCTCTGGGTCCTCTTGATGACATCCTTCCTCGATAGTGTTTGCTCGGTGACCTTTTGAAACTGCTTTGCTCTTTTGTAGTTGACGCTTTTGATAGCAGTCCATGCCAGGGGACTTGGAAGTTGAAGCAGATTCCGATGATTCTCCAGTTTTAATTTTTTTCAAGATCCGTGCGCAATCCTCAAAATCAAAATTTGTAATGAGTCCGGGCGCTGGCACATTCTGTCGTGGAGGATTCGTCGACGAAGAACTTGGAATTCTAGGATCCTGAGGAGTTTCGATGCTTGAAGTGGAAGGTCTCGGAATTTGATGGTCTTGATCGTTGCCCTCCTTCATAGTCCGAACCTCCTCCTCCTTCACAGGCACAATGAAGGTCTTTCTGATGAACTCCTCGTGATCTCGGGAACGATTGGTAGAGTTCGCTCCTTTCGGCAACCAGCAACGCCGCTGGTGCTTATGAGCTTTTGCCGCTCTCCATGTCACAAAATATGTGTGACACGGAGCGCAGTAAAAGTGGAAGCACTGGCTGAAAACCGGAATTTTAATCAAATTTCTCTAAAAAGAATGTATACCTGTGCTCCCCAGCGTGCTCGAATGTGTCTTCGAGATCTCCTACAAATTTGCAAGTTTCCCCGTTTTTCAACGGGTAGATGCATTTGTATAATTGCATCTGAGGTGATTTTCTGAAGATTTAGACGATCTTTGATATAATAGACTTTGGAATCACTCACTTATATTTCACCATCAAAGCCTGGTTATAATCGTCAACTTCTTGGCGATACATTCCTGACGTCGATGACCACCTGAAAGAAAGGTGATAGGAATGGATAGTTTTCGCCAACTTTGACCAAATTTATTTCGGTCCCTTTGAAAGATATCAAGAAATTGTCAACTGATCAAATGCTTATCACAATGTCAGCAACAATTTATTAGTTGACAACTTTTTGATAACTATTTCAGGAATCGAGATATATGGATTCGAAGTTAGGACGCCTTCTGATACAGGCCGAATTCGCCACCGAAGGGTCCCCTAACTTGGCCTAAAGTTATCTCGTTTTTTGTAAAAGATATCAAAAAGTAGTTAACTGATAATCTGTTTATCATAATGTCAGTAACAATTTATTAGTTGACATCTTTTTGATAACCTTTACAAGAACCGAGATAAATTGGCTCAAAGTTGACCTGGTCAAACATTTCAAGTTATGGATTTCTAGGTCTTCAACTGATGTTTATTGCTTCGAAATCAATATTTCCAGGATTCAAAAATTGATTTAGAAACCTGATTTTTTTTTCTTTTTATAAAGACAAGAAAATTTGAACCACTTTGAGACCAAAAAATTTGAACCATTTTGAGACCAAAATCAAGTTCCTAGCTCAATTTAGAAGAGAGTTATTGGCCAATATGTTTTGTGAGGACGCGGTCGGCTGGAGGTGGATGAGAGGAAAAAAGTGAAATTTGGTATACTATAGCAAGAAACTACAAAACATAAAGGTTACTAGTTCATAACAAAACATTTTAGTACTTCCAGACACCTAACAATAATCGAGATTACTAGAAATGAGAAAACTTTCGTGTTTCTTGAATATATAACTACAAAAAACAGGTTCGCTATTTTTAAAGCACAAATCCGTTCACCTGTGAAACATGTGGTGCATCCTCGTCCCTTTCACAAGGTTGTCATTTCGAATGAGTGGACATTATAAATATGTACTCATAAACTAATTAGATGTGTCATGTGTTTGAGCAGAGGTCCCGGTTAGATGTGCTCATTCCCGAAAGCTGTCATTTGAGATTCCGGAAGCTTATAAAAACGATGTTCATCTAGACGAGACCAATCTAGACATAAATGTCATTCCCAAAAAAAAGTTTCTCTCTCTCTCTTTTTTTTTCAGGTGTCGATGATACGGTATCATCCGAGCGGAAGTTCCCATAGAGTAATCATTGCGCACACAGTTAATTCCAAACAATCCCCATATATTCTCAAGATTACCACACATCCATCCTCCTTCCTGTTGGCCCCAATTAACGTCTTCCCAGCTGATGGTGAGATTTATTGCGTCTTGTCATGGTGGTGCCCCCCCCCTTTTTGTTCTTTCTATGATCTTCCTCGCGGACTACACAGAACCAATTAATACTGACACGCAACATCTTCTTTTTGATACCGACACACGGGCATCTGCCATCTAGATGGGTCAAAACATAATTGGGCTGATGTGGATAGCAAATTCAAAGCTAATTGCAAGCTAGTCTATATAGTAATTATTACACTTAACGGAGGCCGCGTAGCTCAACCGGTAGTAGCTCGAAAATCGCACTCAAAATGACTATTTGAGTTTGATCTCAATTATCTCGGTTCCGTATAAGATATCAAAAATGTGTCAACTGATGAAATTTTTGCCATATTATCATAAATATTTTAGTAGTTTGCAAATTATTGATATCTTTTATAGGAGCTGAGATAATCGAGCTCAAAGTGCAATTGAACGGTGGTGCTCTATTCGAGCATGTTCACTTCGCATTTTGAGCTCAATTATTTCGGATCCTATGAAAGCTATGAAAAATTTGTCAACTGATAACATATTGGTGATAATAAGAATGACATTTTGTTAGTTAACAAACTTTTGATATCACTCACAGAAATTGAGATATTTTGAAATCAAAGCTGATGTAAATGGTGGGATTCTATGAGAACATGTGATCCTTAAACCTTTGAGCTTAATTATCTCGGTCCCCATAAGAAATATCCAAAATTGGTTAACTGATAAATGTTCATTACATCATCACAAATGATTTTGTAGTTTGTAGTTTTTCGACAACTTTTACAGTAACCAAGATAATTAGGCTCAAAGTGAGAAGAGGTCTAATAGTAAGCGTTAGATTTTTCAAAATTTTTAAGCCATTAAGAACCAAGATAACGTCTCTGATTCCTTATAAATTTTCAAGGACCAAATAATTTCATAATTAACTTACCGATAAAATCGGGACTCGTGGACTCTTCAAGTGCTCTCTATCTGATCCGATCGGTGTGTCGATGACTCGGAATGGACGGAAGGGTGACAAGATGAAAATCTGAAAAAATATACAATGGAAAAATAAACCATTTTGAATGGAAGAAAAGAACGAAAAAAGCAAAAAACGACATTCTAGGGTCACACTCATTTACATTTTCCGGTACCATGTACCGTGCTTGTTGGTTCACTAAGAATAGACAGAAGAAAGAACAAGAAGAAAAAAAGATATTTTTGGAATCATTGGAAAGCAACGGAAGAATAAAAGAATGGAAGAGCAGTACCTAGGCACCACAACAAAAATTTCAAAATAGACTTTTTCTCATTTTTATTGTCGGATTGTCTTCTCCTCTCTTATAGAAGTCTATTCCCAAATTTTCAGCGAAAAATGTTCTCCCATTCTCGAGATACAGATCCTTTTGTACCAGACCTCGATGTACTGACTTTCTCCTCATCTTTTTGCGGTGCGCAGAAATTTGGGTGGGGCTTATCTTTTGCAACCTCGCGGCACGGAAAATTTGTAAAGGAAATTTAAGAAAAAGCTAGTAGACCCACAAGGGATTCGAGCCTCCTTCACCCTCAGATCGTCACTCGCGCCCACTATCCAGTCTGCCACGGCTGAATGTGGACATTAGATGGGAAACATGAAAGGGCCGCCTTTCGTTGCCTGCCGCTTCCTTCCGGTGGTGCCTCATCCCTATTTTTTATAATGAATTGCTCTATTATAGACGAGAAAACAGATGTTTTACATATGACCGCCACAGTAGGACTTTCTATATATTTGGTGGCAAATTTTGCGCTTTATCTTATGGTGGAAAGAAAATCGGAGGCACTCACCTGTGTCACCCTCAAAACTTCCAAAAACCGAAAATTTTGAAAGTTCCGAATTTTCGGATGAGTATTAAAACTACTTTAAGATGACCAACCTTTCTGAAACTTGTCACAGGTGTACACAAGGCTTAGTTTTACCATAATATAAGAAAAAAATTTTGGGTCATCGCTGAAATTTTTATGTATTTTGTCTGGAACTTTGGTTGGAAATTGCGCCACAACCGCCACAGTAGAAATTTGATTTTACTTTGAAATCCAATTCCCCATTTCATGAACTATCAGAATCCACCAAACAATTTGGAGGCACTAACTTCCATCCAATACTTTTAGTCCACTTTGTCAGTGTGATTCCTGTTTTTCAAAGTTTTCGAATCAAAATAATGACATTATCGAAAAACTGATAATTTCATTCGATTTATCGCAGTCGATTACATAGCGACAAATTCTAACTTTAAAAATAATGAGTTTCTAACGCCCGGTACAAGCCTTCAAAAATGGGTTTCTGAAAAGGGGAGGAAAATTTGGTCGCCCCGCCCCCTTTCATTGCGGCGCCTAGCAGTACCTCAAAAAAAATCTATTGTGGAAAGTAACAATACTATCTCTTGTGATAAACTTCATGTGCGTTATCAAAGCAGACATAAAAAATGAGCAGTTTTCTTGGAAATAATGAGGTCTTATCAGTTTGATGTACAATTTTTTGTCAGCTGTAATTGTTTTAGTACTTTTTAGCGAACACAGGCATACGGGAGGGCAAAGAACATTTTTTCATAAAAGACATCATTTTCTACCAGGTTTTACGGCAAAATGGTGTTTATTGGGGATGATTTGACTCGTATTTGACAAGCTGACCCCATTTGAAGCTACAAAACTCTTTTTTCTATTTTAACATTCT
>NC_013490.2:11186301-11193007 GCF_000004555.2 Caenorhabditis briggsae | reverse complement strand
CTCCAACTCTCCGATGTCCAGTTCCGATGGCTACAAATCCTGTGCTTCCTATTTCTCCAGTCCTCCCATCATTCAACCTGCCACCTCCAATGATCCCGACTCCCAAACGACCGGCTCATCCACTACCATCACTGGATCTGAACCTTCCAGCCCCATGTGCAGTAAAGTCGTAAAACCTGTATTAGAAGAGCCCTTTAACTTTTTATTTGTACAATTAATCATTCTTGCAAAATCAGGGCCACTCCAAATTTAAAAATTTTGAAATTTCAGAAATTTTTTCAATTTTTTTTGCGAAAGAACTATTTTTTATGGACAACACTATCTTGAAAACTTGTCTTCTTGTCAAAAAATTCTCCTTTTTTTTCTGTTAACCCCAAAAATAATTTTGAAAGACAGAAAAATTTTTCCGAAAATCCGGGCCGAGACGGGCTGAGCCCTGAAAATTCTGAAAAAAGCCCGGCCCGGCCCGGCCCGTTGCAAGTATGCAATTAATGACTTCGAGAATAGTGAGAGAAAAAAGGAAAATAAACTGTTTCCGAACGGAAAAATAAATTCTAGTAAGAAAATGTGTAGAAAATGAGATATTGTTAAAAGGAACATAAAATGAATATTAAAAAAATAAAATTATAAGGAGAGTAAGATAATACATACTGCATAAAAACATAGGATAGAGAACACCCAAGTGCACTCCGCCCTCCTTACCCTCTCTCCGATGGTCCCACTGAAAATTTCGGAAAGATCTGAAGGCAGGAGGTGCGAAAAGAGCTGAAGTCGTGGTGAAGATTAGTTTAGTATGGTAATAAATAACACTAAACAAACAAATGCAGTCTACCAACGTCAGATTCTTGAACGATACAATGGGACATCACCCACCTGTTTGTGGGGGTACAGATCGTAAAACATGTAATAGAAGGGGACACTAACTTTGAGCCAATTTTTCTCAATTCATTTGGAAAATATCAACAAGTTGTCAACTGATAAATTGTTTGTCATAATATCAGAAGTGCTTTGGCAGTTGACCTTGATATTTTCAACAGAAATTGAGATAAATGGGTTCAAAGTTGACAATGTGGAGAACCTTAATTATATTATTACAGTAATCTAATTTTGCGTTAGAGCGCATTAAAAAAAATATAAAGTGATTTTTGAATTTGATACAAAAAAAATGAATTCGTTCCATGGAAAAAAGTTAGGAAAAAAGTAGGCGATTGCTAATAACTTTTTCAGATTTTTCAGTCTCTAGATTTTTAAATTCAAACAGACGTTTGGCATTTATTGATGAAAAGTTTAGACATGAATCTCTCGAAGAATGTTAAAATAGAAAAAAGAGTTTTGTAGCTTCAAATGGGGTCAGCTTGTCAAATACGAGTCAAATCATCCCCAATAAACACCATATTTGCTATAATTAACATTTAAAAGAAGCAGAAGAAGCAATTAAGATTGAGAAAGTTAACAATGGTATTTATTTATAAGAAAAATCATATATTTTGTTTGCTCTGGAAACTTAAAATAATTTTATTTCAAAAAGGGCATTATCTCAGGCGTCACCTACAACTACTGGTGGGAAGGTGGCTTCAGGACGAAAGTTGATCCATAGTGAAGATTTATATAACAAGTTTTCAAATTTTAATTAATTTTGAATTTTTTATTCATTTTGGAAAACTGAAACCAACGTGAGAAAGTCAGAACATAAAACATTGAAACCAAAAAGACCGAATTTTATAAACTTTGGAATTCGGTGATATTCTTTTTATTCAAAAAATGAGCACATTATACGGACAACCTAAAAAAGGGCCATAGAAAAGTCGAAAAATAACATTAAACTTGGAAAAAATGAGACAGAATAATTTAACTTTCAAATTCTTATATGACATCACAAGCAGGTAAGAAAAGGAGGAGAAAGATCATCCATCCACCCCATAAAAGTGGGCGGAGCCAAAAACCGATTGCTCTCGGAGCAGCACACCAATCATATGTAAATGCTACACAGAGAGAGGAATGAGCCTCTCTATTTTATGGTCTACCTGACCACATTAATCTGTTCAATTAAAGAATTATGCATTGGGCTCTTTTGGGGGCCCAGGTAATGAGAATTAAAGAATCGCAGGTTTGAAAGAAAGAGAAGAAGGACAGATGGGAGGAAATGGAAAAAAAGGGAGCTCCAAGAAAATGATTAGGTAGGAGAAGAAGAAATTTAACGATTTCAAAAGAATTGCGAAATAAAAAGCTTTCATTTCTAGAATATTTAAAAGTCATCACTAATTTAGGAGTTATTTATCAGTGAAAACCCATGGGACCTAATAATCAGACCAATGAAAAGTACCTTTAAACTCCCCTTAACCTAGACCTAGTCTGAAGATTTCGAAAGTCCACTAAGGATTAGTACTACCTGACACATTTCACTATTCTGATCACACTGAGCCTACACCCCATAAATCTCCCCTCTTTGTATCCAACATCCAATTTCCCGTTTTGTCGGGATTAAGCACATTCGAAGAATTTGGATATAAAAAGTGTGATTACTTTTAGTGCTAGGTGGTGTTGGAGTAAAAGACACATTTTTTTCTGATCAGCCAGAAATTAACCTAGAAGCAACTACTGTAGCTCAATTATCTCGGTTCATATTAGAGATATCCAAAATGTGTCAATTGAGAAAATGTTTAGCATAATATTATCAATATTTATGTAGTTTGTAGATTTTTTATATCACTGATAGAGACAAAGATAATTGAGCAAAGTTCAAATAAACGATAGTGTGTTAGTGGAGCATATACATACATCTTACAATTTCGAGCTCAATTATCTCTGTTTCTATACGAAATATCACAAATTTATCAACTGATGAAACGTTTATTATTTTATCACCAATAATTTTGTAGTCTACAGATTTTTGATATCTCTCATAGAAATTGAGATAATTGAGCTCAAAGTTCAAGAATAGGAGTGGCGCCTTTCCATCCTACGCTTGCTCTTTGGGCTCACTTATCTCAGCTCTGTGACATATATTGGGACATGGTCAACTAATAAAATGGTTGTGATAATATGATAAACATTTTATTAGTGTATAAACTTTCGATATCTCTTATAGAAACTGAAATAATTGAGCTCAAAGTGTAAGGTATAAGGTAAGTAAGTGCGAGGTGAGGATATAAAGCTAATAAATGGTAATCAGAGGCTAGGTGTTTTACCATAACATAAAAAATCGATATAGGAACGTTTCTGAAAATGATATCTTGCGCTGCACAGACTGCAAGGCAACCCCAACGCAACCATGATGAACTTGGCGCGCTGCCAACTTTCTTCTTTCTTGCGCAAGATACATGCAGTGGCAGCTGGTCACTATAACTTTGATCCTCCTGTTCCCCTATTCTCGTATTACCGACACCAAACAGTAACAGACCATGTAATACAATACTCGGTGAGTACTAACACCTTTTATCAAAGATGTGACAGATAATCGGGGTCAAAGTGAAACATGGTTTATTAGTTGGTAATCCAATCCTCTGAACCCAGATGGGCTGCGCAGTCAATAAACCGAACACCCATGCAACAGAAAAAACGACGCAACAGCTGCCACACCTCGTGTCCGCGCCAATTCGTAACCCCTCGTTGACCATCGTGGTCATAACATCTGCGTCTCTATATCTCTCACGATATACCCACAGTTAGCACTTGGTACAGGCATGAAATGGAAACTCTGCGTCTCCGCTAAGACATATTGTCTCTCGCAAGAAGAGCAAAATGAAATACATCGAGTCAGAGAGGTAATATAGTGGATGGAGGACGGGACGACGCACATTTATTATAATCCTGGCTGGTTCAGGTACAAACTTTGGGGTAAGACTCTCACCGTGAGGGAGAATGGGTGTGAAGAGAATCAGAGAAACGTAAGATCGGAGTTATGTCACGTCTGAGATTCTAGAAAATGTAAGCTACAAAAATATGTAGAATATAATTTCCCGCATTTTATGAGGTAATGACTCTCGAACGCGGGAGATAGTAAGCGAGTGATTCATGTTAGCATTACAGTGATGGAGTGAAAAGGTTGACCTCCAATATCTCAATTTCTGTAACAGATATAAAAAATCAATCAACTGATAAAATGTTTATCATAATATCACAAACATTTTATCAATTTACAAAATCTTGAAATCTCTTATCGGAACCGATAATTGATCTTAAAGTGCAAACATAGGGGGAGTTCTATTAGAGCATGAACATCTTGAACATTGAGCACAACTATCTTGATTCTTATGAGAGTTACCAAAAATCTGTTAACTGAAAAATGTGTAAAATTTTATGATAATACTTTTATCAGCTGGCAAAATCCTGATAATTTTGATGATAATCGAGACAATTGTGCTCAAAGTGCAAGTTGGAGAAAATACGATATATGGCTCTGCAATTTTGTACAGAGTGCAATTTCATTGTTTCTTAAAACATATGACAAATTTAGGTAGCTGACAGTATTCTCCAAATTTCATATTACGTTTTTCTCAAAAAAATCTCGAAGAGATTTCACTTTTTAGAACCGTTCTAGTGACTTTTCAACCGCGTAGCCTTGAAAAATCACATTGCAACATGGTTCAGAAACAGGTACAGATAACTTCTTGTCACTCCGTTTTCAAGTATTATAGTTGAAAAATTTGGAAACATTGTCTTTATAGCGAAGAAGAAACCTTTAAAAAAATGGGCATCTATAAATAATATGAAGAGAAGGTGCTGGTGGAAGGACAGTGGAAAAAAGAGAAAAGAGGGAGGAGAATGAGGGGACGGCGGAGCGGGCGACGATTGAAACACGGAGGCTTAGATGAGGGAGAAAAAAATGAGACGGGCGGGCGCAAGAAGAAGAAGAACATTGGTAGGAGGGACACACTTAGTGTGATGGATCTGTGGAGCTGGGGAACTTTCCATTGCACTAAAGTTCCAAATTTGTTGAAAAAGGGTCTGATTTTATTTTTGGCTAACCTCTCATAGAAGTGCCCCTGACTTTGAGCGAGTTAATCTCGTTTTCTGTGAGTACTATAAAAACATGTTCAATTAACACAATGTTCTCCATATTCTGATAAATACTTTATCAGTTTACACAATGTTGATATCTCTTTCAGGAGCCGAGATAAATTGGCTCAAAATCAAGGGTTCCTCCTATTAGGGTGCTCACGCTAATTGAGGGTAAAGTTAAGAAATGTTTGGATTAGAGGTTCTAGAATATTTCAATAATGTGTCGAAACATGTTTTTCATCGCCTCGGTACCACTCAATGAAACAATAATTAGAGCCACTCAGCACTCAAAACATACTATGTCTATCGTGACAGCTGACACTCCAAGGTCAGTAGGGAAAAGGTTCTTCTCAGAAATTTTTTTCGACTCTCCCCCTGCAGATGTTTGTTTGTCTCTTTCAACAATTTCAAATTTTAAATTCAAAACTAGCCAATAAGAATGAGCAATGTTATTACTAATGGGATACTGTAGCACGAGAATTTGAATGATTCACTAATTGTAAGCAAACATCGTAAATATAGAGCTCCACCCCTTGCACTTTTAACTTAGTCTTGGTTACTGTAAAAGGTATCAAAAAGTGGTCGACTGATAAAATGTTTGTCATAATATCCCCAATATTTGATTAGCTTACAAAGTATTGATAGCTTTGATAGAAGTCGAGATAATTGAGATTAAAGGAGCGGCATCTTTTGAGAGCATATAGATTGGCTTTTTAGAAATTCACGACCATTATTGAGGTTTGAAGCAATGTCTGAAAATCAGATTTAAGATTTAAAGCAACACTTTTTGGTTTGGTTCTTTCTTAATGAAACTTTGCAGAGAAGAGACAACATTCAAACAAAAGGTTAAAGTGTCAAGTGACAAAATTTAACCTAAAATATCTCGATCCCTGTTTGAGATACAGAAAAATTGTCGATTAATAAATGTTTGCCATAATATCAGCAATATGTTATCAGTTGGCAAAATTTTGATACCTCCCAAAGTAACAAAGATGTTCAAGGTATAAAAGTCATTACTTGATGGAGACTTCATTTGATGCTTCTGTTTTCGGAACTGTTATCAAAAGATCAAATATGTGTGATTCATTTATTCTAGCCTGAAAAACAATTTCGAAATCCTAAGGTCAGTTGACCAATCCATTTGGGATTCGAAGTTACGAATCACATTCTCCAAAATATTTGAAAAGTATAGTAATCAAAACAAGAGAGAAAGAATGAACTAGAGAAACTGATTTCTTTTTTTTAAGAACTATGTCCCCCGGCACTTTTCTTGTTGTCAAGATTAGCCCTCTTTTTTTCCTTTTTGCTTTCTTATTTGCAAAAAACCCCACATCTAAAGAATTCGGTGTTACTTGGATGAGGGAGATGGGGGAGAGGGCCCGAGAAATAGCAAGCCTAATGATTCATGAATATAAAAACTGAAGATGGTACATAAAACAATATTCAAATTCATCCTAAGACACAATTTTTTGAATTTCTTTTGGCGCCAGAATTTGTGTAAACAAAAGGGTGCAGAGGACAAAAAAGTATGTTTTGAGAGGAAGAATTTTTTTTCGGTGACATTTCGTGTCTAGACAAAAAACATGGGAATACAAACATACCTAATTGGCAATATTTGAAAAATTTTGAAAGTGAAAGTGTTTTTTTCTAGAAGGATACGATAGGACTCTCAAATTCCGGGGAAAAGCATTAACCGGGGGAAAGT
>NC_013490.2:11167715-11186147 GCF_000004555.2 Caenorhabditis briggsae | reverse complement strand
TCTAGGTCCGTCCCAAGCTGAAAAAAAACATTAAAAATTGAATAATTAAAAGGTTTTTGTTCAGAAAATTGCAAAACAAACAAAACGATACTTTTAAAATTCAAACATCTATAAGTGAATGTGTTATAAATGTCAAAAAAGACGATAAAGTTAATGTAATGGTCGAAATTTAGCATTTGAGGATAAAAAAGAGCAATAGAAAAGGTAATAAAAGTACTGTACTTTTTATGGATCATAGTTTTATGAATGTTTAGGCAAGACTTTAAAAAGTTAATCAGAATTTTGAGGTTGAGGTGCACAGGGTTATCTTTTTTATGACAAATAGAAACCAAAACATTTGAAGTGAGAGAGAGAGAGAGAGGGAGAGAGAGAGAGAGAGAGAGAAAGTTAAAAAAAAAAAACAAAAATTAACTACATTGATTGTCCTCAACATTTTTAATCATTCCAAGGGAGTATAATAAGGGGTTTGAAGTGGTGAAAGTGGAAAACAGGTAACTCCAAAGGGATTCACAAACGATGCGGACTGCGATGGATGCATAGGTGGCCCCATGAACATGGGAAATGGTGGAAAAACTGAAAAAAAATTAGTTGGAAGATGGATATTTCACTTCTGTTGCAATTCAAGCAATCATAGCTAACGTAATAGAATACCTCCCCAGACGTTAACTTTCACCTCAATTATCTCGGATACTGTAAAAGATACAGATTTTTGATACCTCGGACCGGAACCGGGATGATTGAGTTCAAAATTCACGTATGGGTTGACTTCTATCAGAGCATTTGTTATCGTCCACACCATTAACTTTGACCCAATTTGTCTCGCTTTCTGTGAAAGCTATCAAAAATTGGTCAACTGACAAAATGTTTGTTATACTATCAGAAGTATTTTGTTAGTTATCAACTTTTTGATATCTCATACGGGGGTCGAAATAAAAGGATTGAAGTTAAGTAATCTAAAACAAAATAGATTACCTGGTAAATCTTGGTCATTAGACTTCCGACGAGCTTGACGTTTTTGAAGAGACGGTAACTCGTATCTGGAATAAAAGAAAATAATAGGTATAATAGAATGTAAATTCGGTTCATTGAGCTCGATTGTGTCAATCGATTGTGTCAATCGAGAATCGAAGGAGAAAAGATTTGTCATCCAACAACTCATGTTTATGGATGACAAATCCTGATATCATAATGTTTGGTTTAGAAAGCGTATATAACATGGGCGACAGCCACAATTGATGTAAAGTTTTTATATTATTTTAACTTTATCCCTTTTATCTGTATCTTTTTATCTTGCTTTCTTATCTAATAAAAGGTTTAATTACCCAAGTTTGAGATATTCACAAGGTGAGAGATTACTTGGAATTTCTCATCTTGACATGGCGACCACTCGACCTACCACCGCCGTCAGCTCCAGCAGCAGTGGAAAGTTGCGGAGCCAAATTGGACAAACCAAAAGGAGAATTTCGGAGCACTTGTTGGACAAAGTACCCGGAACGGATTCAATCAATGGCTACAATGCTGAAGATACATACGACTTCCTACTGGATCTCGGAGACACTATGGACAACCTTTTAACACAATCCAGGAAACTTCAACAACTGGATCAAAAATAGACAAACCTCATCAACCAGAACCCGTCGGAGAAAGAAATTCAGAAGCAGTATACTGACACATACGGTAATTATAAAGATTCCCTCACTACTGCTCTCGAGCAACTTGAGAAACTCCGACCAATTTACAAATTTGGACTCAAACAATTGGAACTTCTGGATCCCACAAAAGCCTCACTGATGCAAGCCGCAGACGACTTCATCGGAGATGCCACATCAACTCAAACACCAATCACTCAACCACCAACCAATGGCGGGCAAATGGAAATGCCCAAATCAACTTTCAACCTCAACCAAACCAATCAATCCACCAACGCCGAATCCGACTTCATCATCAACGTGGGATCAAACGCTGATCCAATCGTACCAATTCCATCATCAGGACATAACATTGTGGTTAGTCACCAATCTCGTCTTGCTGTCCCTCAAATGAAAATCCCCACCTTCTCGGGTGACATCTCCAAATTTCTCGAGTTTCGAGACTCTTTCACATTTACCATGCGCCTGATTCAAGTTGACGACCTCTCGAAGCTACACTATTTGAGATCCTCCATGGAAGGAGAACCAGAAGAGTTACTACGCAGTCTACCCATCATCAGTTCCAACTATGAGATCGCAATGAAGGTTCTGGAAGAGCAATATGGAGGACAAGTTCGCATCAAGCACAACTTGTTGAGCAAGCTGAGTGATCTTCCTGATCTTTCGCAGGACACCAATTCCACAAACTTCAGAAGATTCACAATCCAGGCTAGTCTATATTTCGACCAGTTACTCAACTTGAATTGTGACGTCGACAACTTCTCAACTGGTCACATAATCCAGAACAAACTTCCAACACGAATCAAACGAATCCTTTTTGGGAAAGGAGAAGCGAACATGCCTACTTCCACCAAGGATCTGATCTCTCGATTGAAAGAACTTTCCCGCGATGAAAACCTTCTCACCGAGCTGTTCAAAAACAAAGGAAATCAACATCAAACAAGCACCACGATGCTGAGTCAGCAGACCACCAACAAACATAAACAACAAAAAGATCATCTGGGACATCTTGGACAAGGAAAACAAATCGATTCAACCACCTTCAAAGTGACCACACCATGTGCCTTTTGCGCAGAGGAGAAGTTCATTCATCCTCACATTCATTGCAAAAGATACAGCACAGTGGAATCACGAACGGATCGAGCAAGAGAACTACACCTATGTTTCCGATGCCTGAGATCTGGTCATTCTTCACAAACCTGCCAACGACAATGCCACCATTGCCAGGGCAATCATCATCAATCTCTGTGCTATCGTTTCCTAAAAAGACACGTCCAATCCAATGGAAATCCGCCACCATCAACATCCAATCCTTCATCATCACCATCTTGGAACAATGCATCCCATCAACAGTCAACGAACCGTCAACAGCAACAACAAAATATAGCTCCAAAAGCCAAACAATATAATGGAAACAATGGTCAACCACAACAAGGAAATCAAAAGCACAACTTCCAGCAGAAACCGTATTTTGGACATCCACAACAACAACAACAACAACAACGGACCAATTTGGCAATGGCTACAGAACCTGGCGAAAACCAAACAATGACAGTCATAACCTACGTGGATGACACAATTGTAAAACCTATCACCACTCTGGAAACCGTTACTTCAATGGAACCCCTTCAACAATCTGCAGAACTCAAGCAACAGTCCGTTATCATGATGACCGCTGAACTACCCGTTTTGGACAAAGATGGCAATGAAGTGAAAGGAACAGTGTTTTTCGACAGCGGCTCTAACATGAGCTACATCTCCACATCATTCGCAGAAAAACTGAAATTGGATCCCTTGCTCAATAAACAACTCCACATCGATACATTTGCCTCATCAGAAAGCCGCTCCATCAACTCGAATGTTTTCAACGTCTCCATCAGGAATCTGAAATCGAGTATTCCCGTCAAACTATGCGAAGTCCCCTACATTGCACGGAACATTGTTTCGGTGGATGTAGACAACTCCATGATCAATCAACTCCTGAATTATGAACATATACCATTGCAACGACAGCAGAAAGAAGTCGACATCCTAATTGGCCTGGACACCTACTTGGAACTTTTAGGTCAAGTCAATACTGTTCGACTTTTCAATGGACTCCATTTGAATATGACGGATTGTGGCCCCATAATATCAGGACGAGAAACCATCAATGCACTCACTCTCTTGTGTAAACAAGACATCCCTACTGACGCCATCTGCCAGGAATTACACAACTTTTGGAAATTGGAAAGTATTGGAATAACGGATCAACCGAACTTGAAAATCGATGAAGAAGTAAACGAATTCTACACCTCCACCACTACCAGAGATACTGATGGCCGTTTCATCCTTCGCCTACCTTACATCGACAAATCTAATACTCAACTTCCCTCGAACCGTGCTCTTGCTTTCGGACGACTCCAAGGAATCCTCAGGAAACTTCGATCAGATCCCGAACTACTCCAGAAATATGACAATATTTTTGCTGAACAATTGAAGTTTGGATTCATCGAACTTGTGGATGAAAACACAGCAGATGGACCAATCGTGCAATACTTGGGACATCATCCAGTCTTCAAACAGGACTCCAAATCAACAAAAATAAGAATAGTTTTTGATGGATCTGCCAAAAGCTCCAAATCTGCTCATTCTCTGAACGATGTTCTTCACACTGGACAACGACTTCTACCGGACACTGCCGCATTGTTCCTTCGAATTCGTCAATTCATCATCTTGCTGTCTGCAGATATTGAAAAAGCCTTTCTTCAACTGTCATTACATCTAGAAGACCGCGATGCCACTCGTTTCCTTTGGATCAATCCCGCCACCAACAAAGTCATATGCTACCGTTATCGTCGAGTCCCGTTTGGACTGAAATCGTCACCTTTTCTGCTGAACAAATCAGTGAAAACTCGTTTGGAATCCTCCAACAATCCAATGGCTCAAAAAATGATCAACTCTTTCTACGTGGACAATGCTTTCATCGGTGTCAACACATTCGAAGAAGCCAAGGAAGTTTGCGAATTTGCCAGAACACTCTTCAAAACTGCTCAGATGAATTTGTGTCAATGGTTCTCCAACAATGCACAATTCAACAAGTACATTGCCGACTCTCAAAACACTCCCCCGGAAGCCCGTCTACAGAAAGTTCTCGGTATCACATGAGACACTACTTCCGATGACTTCATCTTCGATTTACCAAAAGCTCCGACTGGACTCTTGACAAAAAGAGCTGTTCTTCGATTTATTGCCAGTTGCTACGATCCGATTGGAATCCTCACACCAGTCACCTTGTACGGAAAACTCTTCTTCCAAAAACTTGCCCACAAGGAAATGCAATGGGATGACTCACTGACACCAGATCAACACAAAGCTGTCCAGAAGATCTTGCAACAATTTGAAGCTCCTCCATGGCATGTCCCACGACGATTCTTCCAAGGACTTCTACAATTTCCAACAACTGTCGAATTACACGTGTTTACGGATGCATCCACCATTGCTTATGGTACAGTAGCATACCTTCGAGGACTGGACAACCAACAAGTGGACACTCAATTTCTCATGTCGAAATCTCGCGTCGTTCCCCTGAAGACAAACTACACAATTCCGGCTTTGGAGATGCTAGCCATTCTCACAGGAGTCCGCCTAGCAAATTACTGTCTATCCAATCTTCAATTGACATTTGGAGCATACATTTGGAGCGACAGCTTATGTTCAGTGGATAGCCTCTCTTCGTCTCATGTCGCTAACAGCAGATTTGCTCGAAATCGAATGAAAGCAATCCAAGAAGAAGGTGCCGCATTCATCTACACTCACGTCAAAGGAAAGATCAATCCAGCAGATTACCTCACTCGTGGACTTTCATTCACCGAAGTGGAACAATCCGAACTTTGGCTAAAAGGACCATCCTTTCTTCGCTCAACAGCTCCATTACCAATCCGATGCAACTCAACCAGCATTATGGAAATTCCCACAACTTCCCTCGTCATCCATGAAGATCCAATCATCGACACCCATCGCTTCAGTTCATTTCACCGTCTGCTCAGAACAATGATGGTCATATTTTTGTTCGTCGGCCGAGGAAAAATGCCACTTCAACAAAGAGTCTACCGATCGCTTCAATTCCTGCTCCACCTAGCCCAATCTATCAACCCTCCTCAGGATGATACCATCAAAGCACTCCGATTGAGACGGAGCGACAAGAATAATTTGTGGATCTTCACTGGACGAGCTGAACTTCGACCACTTGTCTACTTACCTCATGGACATATCGCTCAACTCTTGGTTATGGACATTCACATCCGACATTTTCACTCCAGCCCACTCTACACACTATCTCAGCTAAGAGAACAATTTTGGATCCCCCGAGGACGTTCCTTCGTTCAAAAAACCATCAAAAACTGCACACCCTGCCGAAAAATGGAACCTCGTCCCTACCATCAACCTGCGTTCGCGGAATTTCCAAGAAGCCGACTTGAACCATCAAAACCGTTCACCACTACTGGAGTTGACTATGGAGGACCTTTACAAGTGAGTATCAATGGCGTGACTCAAAAAATCTGGATTGTGCTGTTTACTTGCCTGTACTCCCGTTTCACTGCCACCGAAATTGTACTGGACATGAAGAGCACCTCTTTCTTAACTGCACTCCGACGATTTGTATCCATCCACGACAAGCCAACAACGATTATTTGCGACAATGCATCTCAATTCACCATAGTAAGCTCCATTCGAAACATTCTACAAAATGAACTGCAACAGTCACCTTCCATCTGCTCCACATCTTTACCCGAATTTCACTTCATCCCTGCCCACTCGCCCTGGGCAGGCGGTGTTTATGAGAGAATGATGTCATTGATCAAGAAAACTCTTGTGCGTGCAGGAACCACAAAACGACTACTCAGTTTGGAGGACTTCAGAACCACATTGGCAGAATGTACGACCATCATCAACTATCGACCGCTTTCATACGTCTCTTCCGATGATGATATTTCACCTATCCGACCGGTTGATTATGTGTTCCCACACAGACACCGATCCCATCCTCCCATCCTATCTCTCGACTCTCACCTGGATATCGATCTGGAAACGTTGTCGACCAACACTATTCTCCCCACTCAAGAAGGAGAAATAAAGATTGAGAACGAAAACAACTCCGTCATTACTCGTGTCGATTCAAGTGGTATCGTCTCGGTGCAACTTCAACTCAAAAACTACATTGTGGAAAGGATCGTTCAAGAAGATCAATGCAATATATCCCAGATATCTATGGCTGGTTGTTATTCATGTAGCCAAGGATCAATCGTCAAAATGACCTGCTCTTCAATTCAATCAGAAGTAGAAGGTAGGATTCTTTGTCCTTCAATAACATCATCGGTCAACTGCACAAAACAAGGAGAAAGGAATCTATTGGTTCTTCATGTCAATCATCAAACTGTCAATGAAAATTGTTCAATCACATGCGGACATACCACAACTTCATTTCTGCTAATTGGACAATTGTTTGCCGTCGAAACCTTCAAAGACCGAAATTCATCTCATTTGCACCCTATCATGAATTCATCTCCAAGAAAGGTCTGGAAATATTCGAGTTTTTCAGAAACCTGTGGAACAACTTTTGGGACCAAATAAAAAGCTTCATGACACCCTGGATAGTGATTGGAGTACTGATCGTCAATTGCTTGATTGTCGGACGGAGATGTAGAGGGAGAAGAAGAAGATATTATCGACGATTGGTTCGAAGATTCTGATGCTTCATGTTGCTCAACTTCAACTGCTCAACTGCGACTTCTTTCAATTGCTCAACAGCGATTCAATGGTTCAATATTTGCTTCAATGGTTTCAATGGATCAAGATTCGCTGCATGGTTTCAATTGCCTCAATGCTTAATGGCTTAGTCTCGATGGGAAATGCTTCAAGGACAATCAACTACAATCTACACTGCTTCACACACTTCACCTGCTTTATCGGGAATGTCGATTGTGTCAATCGAGAATCGAAGGAGAAAAGATTTGTCATCCAACAACTCATGTTTATGGATGACAAATCCTGATATCATAATGTTTGGTTTAGAAAGCGTATATAACATGGGCGACAGCCACAATTGATGTAAAGTTTTTTATATTATTTTAACTTTATCCCTTTTATCTGTATCTTTTTATCTTGCTTTCTTATCTAATAAAAGGTTTAATTACCCAAGTTTGAGATATTCACAAGGTGAGAGATTACTTGGAATTTCTCATCTTGACAATTGGGGTGACAAACCTGAGCTCATAATTCATCTAGTTTTGATCTTAGCTTGTTTAAATTTTAACTTTCAAAGCTCTCAAGTCAAAAGTTTCAAAATATGTATAAACAAGACTATGATTGAGTCAACTAGATTAGATCAGGTGTCAGTCATAGGTCATGAATCTGTTCGTTTTCGTCCAAATAAAATATCTCACCCAGATAATTCCGAAATACTCAGAGAAGCCTTTCTCTTTCGGCTCTTCCCACCAGAGGGCTGATCCATTTGCATTCTTTGATGAGCAGCCAAATGCTCCATTCCCATAGTTCGGTAGAATGTGGAATGGATCGGGGAGATCATCTTGCCTGGAGCCACCTTAGCGTCCGTAGTGAAAGATGTCCAAGAATGGTCAGGCGGATTCCTCTCGACAGTCACAAAATGAACGCCTTTCCATTCCCAATAATCGTCTTCCTGTGTCTCCCTGAACTGAATCGCATTGGTCCGCGTTTCCATAGAAACACAACAACTGTAGAGTCTTGAATGTAGGTAGCTGGCAAACATGCTACAGGGTAGAAGCATAAGATCATAATGCTGCAATTTTTTTATTTGATGAGTAAGTAATTTTGAGCTCTAACCATGCCGCATTCTTTGAGATGATTGGAGAATCCGAGAAGTTCCACAAACTTTCGACCGCATCTTTTGCAGGCACAATTGTAGCAGCCACTGAAAATAAAAATTAAAATGGAGGTACAGAAATAAAGAAAATTTTTAATATAGTTGAAATGTTTATACAGCTGTTTTGGTTTTTGAGTTATGCGTCTTTAAAGACAGGATGCGCCTAGTTGGACCAAGGAACCAGGAAAGAGTCGCAGAAACTTCAAAGGCGCATTACTCGAAAAAGTAAATGAGATACAGCATATTTGTAACTTGTGAAAGAGATATGCGCCTTTAAAGATAGTGCACCCTGCCACGCCACCTAAGAGGTGCGTAATCTTTAAAAGCGCATAACTCAAAAAGTAAGATACATATGTTTTGTGTTTATTGCAAACATGTAAAGCAGGAAATTTTACATATTTTTGTAGTTGTAAATTTTTTAATAGCTTGCCTCCATATTGAGTTACGCGCTTTTAAAGTTAGCGCATGAGTGGGGTGAGGCGGAGAAACATAAACTTTAAAGGCGCATAACTCGAAAAGTAAAAAGATAGAAAGATTGTGTAAATTGTGAACATGTTTAAAACTTTCTGATTTATGAGAATCCGTTAAAAAAATGTATTTACTTCATTTGGTTCATGAGTTGAGCGCCTTTAGAGTGAAGACGGGCCGAGACGAACCCCAAACAAAGAGAACTTTAAAGGCGCATAGCTGGAAAAGTAAAAGGGATAGGCACATTTGTGTAAACTGTGAAAATGTTCAAAATTTTTTGATTCACAAGAAACCAGTTCAAAAAATTAGTTTACTTCGTTTGATTCATAAGTTATGCGCCTTTAAAGCGAGGACACACCTAGATGAACACAAAACCAAGGAAAGAAAACTTTAAAAGCGCATAACTCAAGAAACAATTTAGCAATTGAAAAATTTCGAAGACTCACGTATGCGTTGCAAAATGTTCGATCATCGCCGAATGAGATCCCATGAATTCACACTTCACATCCTCTTTGCTCAAATAGTAACATCGGTAGACTTTCTTACAATGATGATCATGTTTTCTGAAAATTTTATTGATAGAAAAAAAATTATATTAAAAAACTCACAAATAGCTTTCAAGCAACTTCTGATTATGTTCGAAAGTTTCCATTTTTATTCACAAAAAGTAGGAAAAAACCAGTTAACTTGCGAACGACGAACGCAGGCAACCCAATAATGAGCAGATAGATTGTATCGCGGAGGGACAGGTAATAAGGGTAATTAAATGTTTTCGAGGGGCACCCTCTACCAGCTGCTCCGAGGGAGATTAGGCTTAGATAGCCGTCTCTTTGATGATTTTTTGTACACTATTTTCGAACGAGGGTACTAATCAATTCCAGGTGGGAAAGAAGAGAAGGGAACAAATGTTCTGCATTTGGAAATGGCTATCTGAGCTTTATTTGCCTTGAACACGTCTAGATGAACCCTAAACCAAGCATAGAGAACTTTAAACGCGCATAATTCAAAAAGTAAATGAGCTAGAAAATTTTTGTAAATTGTGAAAGTGTTATGATTTATGCGCCTTTGAAGACAGGACGCGCCTCTCTTTCAAAAAGGTTTAAAGCATCTAGTCAGTAAATACGCTCCAGTAGATTCGTAGGTCAGACAAAACTGAACAAATTCAAAATCGTACATGGCTGTGGTACGGGTTCTTTCGTTTCCGCCATTATAAGTTTGATACTCAGTCAATGAAAAGTAGCATCAAAATCTGGTTTTCTATGAGGACTAGAGGTTTCGGACCAGGCCTGTGCGGCAACAAATTGCCGATCGCCGAAATTGCCGAATTTTTGTTGCCGATTTGCCGTTGCCGAAATCGGCAAAAAAATTTCGGGAATATCGGCAACTGAAATTTTTTTGAATTTAGAGATTTTCACAATTTTTTAGTCAAAAAAATGATTTCGAAGTTCGAAAAATAAAATTTTGAACACCAACATCCCTCAGAGTGAATTTTAGAGGAAATGTGTCCCAATAATCATCAAAAATACTTGCATCGGATCTAAAAATGAGCTTCATTTTTTGTGAGCATAGGAGAAAAATAGATATCATGAGTCACAACTCATCAAAAAAATTATCCAATCTGTCTCAAATCTCTATGGAACGTGTGTCGTGAGTTGCCTAACAAGTTGAGCGCACTATTTTTAAAACTCACAATCGGAGCAAATATTTTCAACCATTGGAATACCCTCTATTGCTAAAGAGAAATAGTTTGCATAAAAAATGTGGTCTTGAGTTGCCAATTTTTGTAATTACTTTTTTAAGGAACTTATGAAACACATTTTCTGTAGTTCTGAGCCGGATAGCATTTTCAGGTGAGTTACGTATCGATTTTACTAAAAAAAGACGCAAGACTTTTGTTGCCGAAAATTGCCGAAATTGCCGAAATTTTTTTTCGGCAATTGCCGAGTTGCCGATCGTTGCCGAAAAGTATTTGGCAAATTGCCGAGTTGCCGAATTGCCGAAAAAATTTTGTTGCCGCACAGGCCTGTTTCGGACCCCCGTGGCAGTCGGGTTTTCTCAATTTGACCTAAAAATCGTGAATTTTTTAGTATTCAAGCAAGTCCAATGTTTGCCCTTGTAAGAAAAACCCTTCGTTTTCAAATTTTAAAATAATGATTCAAACTGTAAAATCCTTAAGCTCAGGGCCCCCGACTTTGACCAAATTTCTATAGGTTCCTGAAAAAGATAACAAAAATTGTTAACCTGATAAAATGTTTATCATAATATCAAAAATACTTTATTAGTTAACACATTATTTATATCTCTTACAAGAACCGAGAGAACTGAGGTCAAATTCGGGGTGCACCTTCGGTCACGAACTCGGTCTTGAAATAGAGTGAGTTTGAACTTTGATTCAATTTATCTCGATTTCTAATAAAGATATCAAAGAGTAATCAGCTAACAAAATGTTCATCATATTGTCACAAACATTTTATTAGTTGGCTATTTTTTATATCTCTTACAGAAACCGAGATAAGTCAACTCAAAGTTGTAGAGCACTTTTTCGGGAATTTTTCGTTCTTCATCTCACTCAAGATCTTGTACAAATTTTCCCCTGATTGTCTGTTTTTAAGATCGTTAGAATTATCGTTTTATGATTTATTGAAACCTATTACTTTTCTGTTAACAACAAAAAACCGAAAATCAGTAAATACAAGAAAAAGGGGTTAAAAGTGAATGGACAGGGTAAATGGTATATCAAAAGTAGCAGAGAAAAAATAAAATGAGGAAGTCGGATACATACAGAGATATTTTGGAATATAGAGAAGCTTTAAAGTATGAAATCAGATGGATAAAATACAAAAAAGACAAAAAAGATTCCTCAACAAAAAACAAGTCCCACAAAAAAGGGGCGACCGAAGTCGGACACCCACGGCTAGGACAATAAATCAAGAGGTACAGTATATTTTGTGCCCAGAGACATGGGTTTTTGTCTCCAAGGGCACAAGAGGGAACACATACACAGAAGTTCAGGGTTCACGACATTCAATACAAATTCTAGATGTAGAGAGCACATATAGCACTCAAGAATCAGACACGGTTTTAAACTCCAGTGGAGTTTTTTGAAATGCGTACAATTTCGGAGACTCTACAGTAGGATAACCTACCGTAGGATTCCGAAAATCCCGAGGAGCCGGGGAACTTCGCGGGAATAAATCGCAAAGACGTACGAGGGACAGAATAAGGGGGTACCGACAGGCAGACGGAATTTTCAAAAGACAAGCTTCTGAATAACTTTTGGCATGTAAAGAAGCAGATATGGAATGAAATGGGGGTCAAAAAAATCTGATAAAACATTGATAACATTTAAGAAGCTAGAATGGAATAAGTAGAGGATAAAAGAGAGGCATAGAAAAAAATAGGCTGAAAATGATGGGTTAAAGAAGATGGGACATCAAAGAAGTTTTTGGATAATTTTGAACTCTTGGAGAAAATATCAGGGGTACTTAGCTAAGTGGCAAAGTTAGAACCCAAAAATTAGTTTCTAATTTTGCGACCGCGTAGCTCGAACTGTTTGACGTCCCACCTCCTTTTTAGACAGATAAGCATGATTTCGAGAAAGATTAAAGAAGAGAGAGAGAGAGAGAGAAAGAGAGAGAGAGAGAAAGAGAGAGAGAGAGAGAGAGAGAGAGAGAGAGAGAAAGAGAGAGAGAGAGAGAGAGAGAGAGAGAGAGAGAGAGAGAGAGAGAAGCAGAGAGAATTTTTTAAATTCTTGAACTAGTCGCTTGCTTTTTGTTCTTCATCCAGTCACGATACTGGGCTAGAATGACTTCTGGATCGGCTCCTTTCAAATTACCAAAATCTGGACAACTCAATTTTTGGTAGAGGTTTCGTTGAGATGAAGGATTTGGTGTTTCTGGAAGGGAAACGGTGATTTTTTGGCTTTTTAGATTTTGTTATACACTATCTATCTACAGGATGTGTATAAACGGTATTTGAACATCAAGTTCAAATACTTATGCTTTAATAGAAGCCTGCAATCTTATAACTGCACTTTGAAGTCAATCGTCTCGGTTCCTATAAGAGATATCAAGTTTTTGTCAACTAAAAAAATGTTTCTGACAACATAATAAACATTTTGTCAGTTGACAGGTGTTTGATAACTTTTCTAGTTTTTGAGATATGCGCTTTTAAAGTTTGCCCTTTGCGCGCGTTCCTTTATATGTAGCTTGGAGTTGCCAAAGAACTGCAAAATGCGTCTCAAACTTTATAGGCTCATATCTCAAAAACCAAAAATTATATCACAATTTTCTCAACTAATGAACTGTTGGTGATAAGATTATAAATATTTTATTAGTTGGCAGAATTTCGCTATCTTGAATAGGAGCCGAGATAATTGAGCTCAAAGTGCTCGTATGGATTGAGGTACCGTATTAGAGGGTTCACAACACATTTGATTTGTGAAAATAATTTTCAGCTACACCGATAAGATTATTGTAGACAGCTACTGTATTATGGTAGATAGCCACTGCGTTGCTGTGGAGAGCTACTGTAGATTTTTGACAATAATTTGTGTAGCGCCTAAACTTCCACTCACCTGACGTTCCAATTAGTCCAGAACCTCCAGAAGGAGGTTGGTTGGGGTACTTGAAAGCTGGGGAGTTTACGAAGGATGCTGGTGGTAGACGAGCATTGGAAACGGTGCCGGTTCTGAATTCAAATATAGTCAATACGTTAATTCACTCAAATTCTCACCTTTGACCGGATGAACCGTATTGAAGCACCTCAACTTGGTCAACTAGTGAAACGAGCTGTTGGTGTGGTGTTGACCTGGTTTGGGAAGCTGGAGGCTTGGCAGGATTACTGTAATTGAAACATTTATAAAATGAACCTCCAATTTTCGAGATTCTTACCTCTCGCCTGATGGATCGGATCTAGCCTGATGATCCGGCACGTCAACTAGGTCAATTAGTGAGATGAGCCTGACGGTGTTACTGAAACTTAAGGATTTATAGAAGCAACTTTTTTCTACCTACCGTGGTTCCCGACCATAGGTCATAAACACGCTGCTATCAATTTTTCCCTGGTGCAAAATTTCTGGCGAAGGGTTGCCATCGGACTCAATGTCCATATCAGACCCACTGGTGGAACCATGCACCAAATCCACGGATTCCCTTCTCAGTTTCTTTGGAGCTCTCGGAGTAGCAGACCATCCTTGCTCATTAGAAGAATCGCGACCTGTCTCCTGATGGCGAGAGCGGCTGCGCGATCGACGCCGCGTTTCCTTTTTTCCATCAGAATCGTCGAGGTGTCTCCTTTTGCGATCAGGGCTGGGACTTGGCGATCTTGATGAGGAAGTGCAGGAGTTTCGGAAAGATTGAGCAGAAGCTGCACTGGCTTCAAGATGGGGGAGGTAGTCGAAAACTGAGGAGATTAGACTCGGTGTTTGGCGGTTTTCAACTTTCTCTGGAACAGATTTTCCCGCAGCTAGAATCCCTGGAGGTCTATCTGGAGCTGGCAGCGAAGCTTCTTGAGATCTATTCTTCTGGTTCTTTTGATCTTTCGACGCTTCCTTTATCGGTGATGGCGAATTGAAAACTGCGATCTTCGATTTCGCGATTTTTCGACCGCTCGATCCTTTGAAATGCATCGGAGCTAGACGAGCTGGAGTTGATGCTGGCTCTGGTGTTGGTAGAGCAGGTGAAGAATCAGTGGAAGCTTCTGTAGTGCTGATCTTGACAGCTATATGTGAAAGCACTGGTGGCGGAGGTGGTGGAGGTAGAAGCTCCGATGGTGAAGGGGATGGAAGAGAAATGTCTTCTGAAGGCTTCCCAAGGAAATCTGGAATGAATTTGCGAAGATTCGGTAAATCGTTCCAGGGGAGAAAACCGAGCGGGTTGGTTGGTTGTTGGCTCTCATGGTTTGGTCCAATCGGGGCAGCTGGTGCAGGAGAAAAGTCAGTGTCCTTGACAGCGTCTTGGGGTAATTCTGAAGGCTTTGGGGTCGAAGTTCCTTCCTCGCGAACGTCCTGTCGTTCTCCAGCTTCCTTGGGATGGTTTTGAGTCTTGTGGACACGTGGCAAGTATTGATTGCTGACATCAAACTGAAGATCCTGCTGAAGATCCTGCTCATCGTTATAACCAGGTGAAAGATCATTGGAATCAAGGAAATTCTGTTGAACTTGCTTCTGACGGATTTCATTAAGACGTTTGATCACACTGTCACTCAAGATTATTGTACGGCTGGATTCTTTAATTGGAGCAGGTGGAGAAACTCGTTGAGGAGGAACGTTTGGCGTAGCTGGTTTAGATAGTTCAGGAGAATGAGCTTGTTTCTGATTCGGACGATGAACCTGACTGTTGTTGAAAACTCTTGGATCCTGATTGCTTGGTGCTTTTAAAGAGGCTGGTGGAGATGAACGAACTTCTGCTGCAGCATATCCAGGTACGGTAGTTGGAGAATGAACCGGATTCTGATTCTGAAGTTGATGCCCGGATTGTTTCGATGGAGCCATACGAACTTGAGAAGCCGAGGTTGGAGAGACTGGTGCAGCCAGTTCAGGAGAGTGATGAGGACGATGAATCGGTGTGTTGTTATAGACTCTGGTACCTTGATGGTCGGATTCTGGAGCGATACGAGTTTGATGAGCAATGATTCGGTCAGCAAAACGAGGTTCGTTTGATTGTTGAGCATGAAATCCGAAAGAAGTGGAACTTCTGACATCATTGGCAAGAATTTGTCTATCCGGAGCAGCTGGAACATTTTGCCGTAGTTGATCCCGATGTTCGTTAGGAGTATTGGTTGCTCTTGGCTGCTGAGAGCGGAATCCAAGAGAGGTGGAACTTCTGGCATCATTGGCAAGGATCTGTCTATTTGGAGCAGGTGGAGTGAAATGTTGTGGCTCGCGCCAGCATTCATCTGGGGTTCTTGAACGGGGCTGGCTACGTGGATCATTGAGTCTTTGAAGACGTGGATCAGATGGGTGCACCCAACCATTGGCCGCTTGAACTTGGGGGTCTTGTTGTCCTATGTCTTGGTGGCGCACTGGGGGTCCTTGTGGTGGTTGGAGTTCTTGGTGGTGAACACAATGAGAAGGAGCAGGAATGGAAGTTGAGCGATTGGGAGTTCGATTTCCTTGAGCATCGTAACTCGGTTTTCTCATCGGAGACTGATTGTCGATGTAGTGATGGGGAGTTTGATTTCCTACAGACTCATAACTCGGTGTTTTCAATGTTGACTTGGTCACCGGGAAGACGTCAAGAGGAAGCGGAACCTTAGTCGCCAAACTCAATGGATCCGTGATATCCGAGTACTCTGGTCGCTTTTGCCTTTGTCTCTTCTCCCATACATCGCGTAGCTTTTCGACATCGTCACCGGAGATTTGTGTCATGAACATGTTTTTTAAACGATGGTGGAATCCGATCATCCTTTTGTCGTTCGCGATGAATTCCACCTGAAAAAAAAACGTGGATTTTGAGACTTTCTGTCTATTGAAACCGAGTTATTAAGAAATCAGCTACCGCCTGAGCTATGCGCATATCATCAAAAATCTACTTGCCTTGTTCAAACATGTCTTTGCCTCCTGATGATGAAGATATATGGAATCTTCATAGAATGTCTTGTAGCAAGTCGTACATCTCAAGCGGTAGACACCACTGGAAAGCACTGCATATAATTTTTAAGTAAAAAAATACACCACTCACCTATGCGATGACAAATGCTCGGTGACTTCAGAGTTGGTTCCGACGAATCCGCATGGTTCTTCTTTCGGATCATGAGGCTTTTCTTTTAAGCCGCACCAGAAGTATTTGACTTCAGTTTTGTAGAACTTCCTGAAAATTGAATGATTTTGTTTCCCCTCGGTTTTAAGATAGATAAAATATGCAGGATTTTCTCGGGAATCAAAAAAGTGATGATACAATGGCATATAATTAAAAAGTATACATAATTATAGGGTGGTTACTTTCTTTTAGCATCCATACGGACAGACGGATGTTAGCAGAAGCTACACTTTTTGTGTATTGGGAATTCTGAGAAACATAATTTCCGATTTCAAAAATAGACTTTTCATTTTTCTTAGACTATTTTCTAGACTTATTTTCGATTTAAACCATTTTCTACAGTATTCCCTAGCGGAGTCCAACCCGCCAAGAAAATATGAGGGGTGCCTACTACCGGTTGAGCTACACTGGGCCTACTTCATAGCCAACTTTGATCCTTTATCTCGGTTGAGGTAAAATATATCAAAAAGTAATCAACTGATGAAATGTTACTGATATTATGATAAAAACTTTCTTACAATTAGTTGACAACTTTTCGATATATATCACTGGAAACGAGATATATTCGCTCAAAATTAGCACTCCTTTTGAGCGTGTATTCGACTGAGGACTAAGAGGTGCCACCTTTCACCCAATTTATCTCGATTTCTGTGAAAAATGCTGAAAAGTGATAAACTAATGAAATATTTTTGATAATTTGATGATCATTTTCTCAGTTAATCACTTTTTGATATCTTTTACAGGGACCAAGATAAACTAGCTCGAAGTTGATAGTTCATTTACCCACAAACGCACGTCCTAGATTTCAAATTTGACCTATTCTCCAGAAAGTCCTATAAATTCCAATAGAAATTCCCCATGACTCATTTTTTTGTACTTTCCGTATCAATTGTAAGCTAATCTAATTAGCCAATAAATTTCTCATACCCCAGCGATACACATTCCTGATAGTACATCGTTAACCGACAGACACAACCGTTATAATAATAACCGTATGATGATGATGATGTGTTGTTGTTGACAAAGAAGATCATCATGAACAGTTTCCGATTTGAACCGCCCATATTTCTCTGTGTCTCTTTCTCTCTCTCTCACTTCATAGTCGAATTAACTAACAGTTATGGCATGGCGGCCCGACCCCTCAAGCCGCTATTCTTCTTCTTTTCCGTTGTTGCCGGAGAGTGAAAGATTCGGAAAATGAGATAGTGAGAAGGAGAATGTTAATCGGAAGAGAGACGCAGACATGTTTAGAAGAACGGCGCACTTTGGAGGCTACTGAGAGAGAGTGAGAGAGAGTGAGAGAGAGAGAGAGAGAGAGAGAGAGAAAGAGAGAGAGGCACACACAACCATACTCCCCTTACTATTCAATCCACCACCCTAGCGCCAAATTTTCCCTCTATCGCCCCAATAAGTTTCGAATTTCTTGCCCAATTCAATTTCCTGGATCAGTCTGGGTTTTGAGAACAGCGAAACTGATCAAGTCGATTCGAAATACTTTTTTTTCGAATTCCGTTTTGTTTACACTAAGTTTTCTGTATTTTTCTCGCTAGCAAATAGTGCTTGTGAATTTCTGAATTTCTGAATTTCTGAATTTCTGAATTTCTGAATTTCTGAATTTCTGAATTTCTGAATTTCTGAATTTCTGAATTTCTGAATTTCTGAATTTCTGAAT
>NC_013490.2:11142334-11167658 GCF_000004555.2 Caenorhabditis briggsae | reverse complement strand
TTCTGAATTTCTGAATTTCTGAATTTCTGAATTTCTGAATTTCTGAATTTCTGAATTTCTGAATTTCTGAATTTCTGAATTTCTGAATTTCTGAATTTCTGAATTTCTGAATTTCTGAATTTCTGAATTTCTGAATTTCTGAATTTCTGAATTTCTGAATTTCTGAATTTCTGAATTTCTGAATTTCTGAATTTCTGAATTTCTGAATTTCTGAATTTCTGAATTTCTGAATTTCTGAATTTCTGAATTTCTGAATTTCTGAATTTCTGAATTTCTGAATTTCTGAATTTCTGAATTTCTGAGATATTGAATTTTTCAGAATTTTCGAAATTTTAGAATTTTTCAGAATTTCGCAATATTCGCAAACTTCAATGAGATCAAAATTTTGGAGTTCCAAAACTCGGATGTTTCGCAGAATATCTAATTTTTCAGAACTTCCGAAATTCAGAACTTTGTCTCCAAAATTAAATTTCCCAAATGTCCCAAATTTTTAAATTCCAAGAAACATTTTCACGAGCGAAATTGATACTTTCTAACTGCCCGAACAATCACACCCAATTCAATAGCTTCCATTCTCCCACAATTCAAAAAAACTTGATCATACTGATTCAAAGATTCCTTTCGTAGTAGTAGTACTATCGGAATGTTAGTCATATACAATTGCGAGGAATGTTTGTTCCATTTTTTTGATTTTACTTCTACGGAGAATCAAGGTTCTGTAAAATTTCTTTGAGAAAAAGGTAATGGCTTTTTCTACCCTAGACGGAACATAAAAGTGGTCTTACTAGACCTGCAAGTACATAAAAATTAATTGAAGCTAGCTGGTTTACTAGGTATTCGAGACGCTGTGTAATTACAAAGATAGGTATATGCATAACCATATTCGGAAGTTTCTAGAAGACTTTTGCTAGTTGCCTCCCTACCCGTCGTTACCGTACTAGCAATTTGAGCTCAATTATCTCGATTCCTTTTAAAGATATTGAAAAGTAGTCAGCTAACAAATTGTTTTTGATAATTTGATGAACACTTTATTAGTTGAGATATTATGACCTCAAAGGGCAAGTATATAGATATATGACCTCAAAGGGCAAGTATATGCTCTAAAGAAAACACTTATATTTGTACTTTGAGCTCAATTATCTCGACTCCTATAAGAGATAGAAAAATTTTGTCGGCTAACAAAATATTGCTGATAAGATGGTAAACATTTTGTCAATTGACAACTTTTTGAAATCTCTTACAGGAACCGAGATAATTGAACTCCAATGAGTCTAACTTTGGAAAACAAACTTCAGAAAATTCACCGGAGCATTTGCAAAGAGGATTTTTTAGCTCATTTACCTCAATTCCTCTAAAAGATAAAAAATTTTGTCAACTAACAAAACACTGGTTATATTATGATAAACGTTTCATCAGTTGACAATTTTTTGATATCTCTTACAGGAGATGAGATAATTGAGCTCAAAATAAGAGAGCGCTTTTGGTTAAGGTGGCCACTGTTTTCAAAACAAGGGTTTTTCAATATTCCATGAAATTTGGATTGTCTTTTCTAATTTTTAACTTTCGATTCGGTTAACTTATAAAATCCACATCCTTATCATGCAATATTTGATTACTACTATCATCGATATATGAAACATGATAGGTGAACAAACATGTCAAATATCGGAAGTCGGGTACTAGTATTTGATGGGAGTTGAAAACTTATGACCCTTCTTTTTTATATCAACTTTTTTGTTGATATTATCAACAAAAAAAAAGGAAGACGGCAAAAAAAGTCGATAAGAATGATGGGCAAAAAGTGACTCACACTTCCAGTTGCCCACTCTTTTTTGGAATTTTTCGCCAAAAATTCCTTATTGATTTTCTTTTTTTCCTTAAACTGATCTTCCTTTTTATTTTTCTAGGTTGCAATTTGGTTTTTTTCTTTCCTCATTTTTCAAAAAAAATATCGTTTTGCATTTTTTTTCATTTTTCAACAATTCATCATTTTGTCTTTCCATCTTTTCAACAATTTGTCAATGTGACCTTAATCGATGACAAGACGAAGAAGAACTGTTTTGCCGAATGACCTCTAGATTGTTTCCGAAATTAATTTTGTCTCTTTTTCGATTTTATCTTCAAAAATTATGTATTCATTTTTCACTTGTTTTAGTTCTAGAAATTTGTAGAAAATCTATTCCTTATTCTCTAATAAAACTCCTATACTTGAACATTGAGCTCAATTATCTCGGTTCATGTGAGAGATATCAAAAATTTGTCAACTGATCAAAGTTTTATCATATCGTAAAAATTTTTTTGTTAGTTGAGAAGTTTTTTATATCTTCTGAAGGAACCGAGATAATTAAGTTCAATAGAGAGCATATGGCAATTGCCCGCTACCGCCACTAGGCCCCTTTGCTTGTACTTTGAGCTCATTTATCTGAATTGCTGTAAGAGATATCAAAATTTTGTCAATCAATAAAATGTTAATCATATTATCAGCATTATTTTATCAGTTGACAGATGTTTAATATCTTTCATAGGAACCGAGATAATTGAGCTCAAAATGACTGGGCAACGTTTTTGATGCCTACCATCTTTAAGTTTGATTTCTAGTGAGTTCCTAAGAAGATTATATTACAAATTATATATTGCTAATAAGACATTAAAATTTCTTAATTTCACAAAAAATCAGTTTACCAGCTCAATTTTGAAGCGATTTATGGCTAAATGAGTGTGGACGCGCCTTTTTTTTGAGGACGCGCTCAAAAAGAGGTGGTGAGCGGAGGGCGTGATTTATTATAATCTTCATATTTCAATCAAAAAACTATGCACACTATTTTTTAAAAATCTCATTTTTCTGTCCCTCCGATGACGAATGTTGACAGGTGTTGGTTTTCATTGAAAACCTATACGATGTGTAAAGTAATGCACTAAAATTTGCTAGGGGCGAGCCAAGATGAGAATAGGGATCGGAGAAAAGCAGTGGGACGGAAAGAGAAAGAATTTCTCATTTTTTTTTTGAGAAAAACTTTTTTTCTTGCGAGCTTCTAGGATTTGAAGATTGGACATGAGGTGTTTCCGGTCAGATTTTTGAAATCGCGGAGAGTTTTCCAAATATTTATTTTTAGCCTTTTTAGGATCAAAATCTGATCTTTTCAAATTTTTTTCCTCATATTATTTTAAGCCAGTTTCCTTTAAATTTAAAATATTCAGAGCCACCATCCCGCCGTCAAAAATGAACTCGCGTATGTCGAAACTCCGGAGGAGTATCTCTCGGAGTGTATTCCAGCTAAATAGCTCTTTGAGCCGGCAAAACAGTTTGAATGGGCTGGTGGACCTTCCAACTATGGCTAACACTACTCTGGTGGACAAGTTCGCAGTGAGTTTTGAAATTTCTCAGTTTGACCTAATTTATCTCGGTCCGATGAAAAGTATCAAAAAATGGTCTATTAATGAAATGGTGCTGATAATATGAAAAATATTTTGGCAGTTGACATAATTTTGATATCTACAAGACGAACTAAGGTAATTTGGGTCAAAGTTGGCACCTCTTTCGTATACGTCGGCCGAATTCGCGTCCGAAAGATTGTTAACTTTGAGCGTAATCATCTCGATCCTTGTAAAAGATATCAAAAAGCTGCCAACTGATAAAATATTGCTGATAATATGATAAACAGTTTATCAGTTGATCACTTTTTGATATATCTTACAAGAAGCGAGATAATTGAGCTTAAAGTTTGCTACAGGGCTTAGGTTTTATGGTTCTAACGATAGGTTGAACCTACACGGTAGTCTTAGCAAAAAATTAAGATTTTCAATAGAGCGCACTTACACACTTCCTTCCGATGTTTGCCCCGAACAAACAACAACTGCATCCTTGACACAGACTCAGACATAAACAAGACAAGTATTTTATATTGCAGACGCCAACGAATTTCCGTCAATTGAGAGACTTGATTCGCAACAATAACGAGTTGCTCGCCGAGGTTGTCGCCGCGTTTGAGGAGAAGGCGGCACTCGATTTTCATTATTCGAAGACGTTGAAAAAGATTTCGATTCGATTACACAAGTTGACGCAGAGTGTTGAATCGTGAGTGGTTTTTGGGAGGAGCGGGGAGTTTGATAAGAAATATGGAGCACACAGAAAACAATTGAAGTAGTGATACTGTTGGAAAACAAAATTTGATTTTAAAAATGGCAGTTTGAAAATTAAAAAGGCTATCTTCTAGAGAAATATGGTCTGACTGATAAGATAGTAGAGATCGAAGCTTAAATAGTGAACAAAATTACAATTAGCAAGGCAGAATCTGAGCAGAAATGCATTACGTAATGATAAAACCATTTTATGAGTCATCATTTAGTTGCCCAAAGATTTTAAATTAACATGAGCGATTTCGAACATTTTCAAAAATTCAAAGAGCTAGCAAGACTACTATGAACATCATCTATTCTAGATAAGTTACGGATCCCCAAGCTCAAACTTCAAGCTCAATTATCTCGGTTCCTATGAAAAATACAATAAATTTGTCAACTGATAAAATGCTTGACATAATATTAGCTACATGTTATCAATTGCCACATTTTTGATACCTCTTATAGGAAGCGAGATAATTGAGTTCAAAGTGCACATGGCGTTTTCTTTCAAAACAAGAGACGCAGACAGTTAGAGTGTTTTGGTGTCTGAATGTGTGCCCTGCTTTAAGCTCAATTATATCAGTTTCTTTAAGAGATACCAAATTTTTGCCAACTGATAAAATGTTACTCAATTCATCACCAACATTTTTTTAGTGAACAAAATTTTGATAACTCTTACAGGAAGCGAGATAATTGAGCGCAAGGTATATACACAAGGGTGGCGTTTTATCAGAGGAATGCTACTTTTCTAAATAATCGATTTAAAATACCCGCAGACCTAACAACTATTTTTTTTCAGTGGAATCGACAAAGGCTGGACCAATGTTGCTGAACAATTCGACATCCACGCAACCATACACAGTAATCTTGGCTCCGCCCTAACCGAGGATATCATCCAACCCCTCCGATCTATCCATACAAGTCAACAAAAAACCATAAGAGCTGCCGACAACTTCGTAGAGCGCGAAATTCGAAAATTGAAAGATAAGGAAGATGAGACTCAAAAAATGAAGCGCAGTTTGTATGTGCTGTCAAAGGAGTTGGAGAAAACCGAAAACGCTGCCGAACGAGAGAAAATGGCTCCAGAAAAGTATGCGTTGAGACGAAAGAAGTACAAGGAGCAAATGGTTCGAAGTGAGGATGATTACGTTTGGCAAACTGTGGATTTGGAGAAACAACGACGGATGACAGAGAATGTTTTGAGAAAGGGAGTAGAGAGTATGGAATCAGTGGAGAGACAGAGATTGGCACATTGTCAGACTGCACTTGGGAGGTATAAGAGGAAGATTGAGAATTTGGGACCGAATTTAAGACAGGTACGGGAAATCGAAGAAGTGTAAAATGTAGATAGTAAAATTCAACTCATTTTCTTAATTGTTAAATTTGAACTATCTTTTGTAGTTTTTGATATATGCGCATTTGAAAAAGCATTCCCTTTGCTCAAGCCCCATGCACGCGCTAGCCTAGAAGCTTAAATTCAAAAGCGTATATTTCAAAAACCAAATGAGATATCAAAATATATTCAACTTCAAATCTATAGATAATAAGATTTTACACATTTTGTTAGTTGTTAAATTTAAGCTATCTTTTAAACTTTTTGAGTTCTGCGCCTTTGAATTTGGGGCCCCCCGCTCCTTCGAGAATTAAGCCCACTACTATTTCACAAAGACAATTTCAGATGTTCGAGCGCCACTCAAACAATTTGGAGCTAGCTGTGGATTCAGTACCGGAGGACTACATCCAGACCATTCAACCATCAACTTCCGCTGTTAATCATATCACTTTGATTGATTTACATGTAAGTAGTTTTTTTTGAAAAAAGAATTTTTGGAAAACTCACAAGCAATAGTCATTCATCAGATAGTGCATGTTGTCGGGGTGGATGTTCTTGATGGAGGCCATTTTTGGTTAGTGGCAGTGGCGATCTACAAAAAAAATTTTTTGGTCGAAATTCAGAAAAAAGCTTACCTTGATACAGAAAAATTTTGAACGCAAGAAGAGTATTTGAAGTTGGATTCTGGAAATCTGAAAAATTAAAATTTGAGAAAAAGTCGTAGATTTGGGTGAATGCGAGAAAATATACCAAATAAAGCAAAGAGCATTTAGGTATTGTGTTCAAAAAAAAGGTTTTTTGACTTTTCCGAAAAAAGGTGTGGGGTTTGAATATGAGGTCTTTGGCAAACATAAATCGCCGAGTAAAGCGGAGAAAAGTGTTCGGAACAATAAAGGTTATAAAAGCGGTAATATTAACATCTTCTTGAATATTGCAGAACTAAACGTTTGAAAATGAAAAAAAACTACTGTAAATAGACACATCCATTTTGAGTTCAATTATCTCGGCTCCTATAAGAGATATCAAACATTTGTAAACTAACAAAATGTTGGTGATAAGATGATAAATATTTTATCAGTTGGCGGATTTTTGATGTATCTCGCAGGAACCGAGATATATTAGCTCAAAGTGTAAGTAACGATATATTAAAGCGCGTACTTCCAAAGCAAGAGAAGCAGACAGTTTACAGCTGTTTGAATCGTTGCCCTACTTTGAGCTGAATTATCTCGGTTCCTATAAAAGATATCAAAATATTGTCTACTGATGAATTGTTGGTGATAATATGACAAACATTTTATCAGTAAAAAACGTTTTGATATCTGTCAAAAGAACAGAGATATGTGAGCTTGAAGTGCGCGAGGTGGTCGATTTGAGGGATGTGAATGGTGGATGCGTTTTTTGACATGAAACATTCGGTAGCTAAACATAATCATTTTTGAAAAAAAAACGGCACAAATTAAAAAAATAACCGATAAGGTGGTCTAAAATAGAACAGAGAATGCTGCAAAACATGAATTGTTGAGTGCAAAGCCATGGCGCCAAAGAAAAACGAGCAGATGTTCTGAAATGTTTTAAAAACTGGAAGAGAGCGCTAAGGAGACGTAGCACAAGACAACCAAAAAAAAATGAGGCGGTCAGGAATCGAAAAGAAAGATGTACTCTTCTCTTTTCTTATGATGAGACGGCTGGCACCGACGGTTCCACTGGAGCAACCACGTCTTGGCAAAAGAGAGAAAAAGTTCTGGGACACTGGAAAGAACAGATAAGAGAGAGAAAAGTGCGCTTGCTCGAGGAAACTAAACTTCGAAAAAAAATTGCTAGATCACATTTCAATGTGGAAGATCCCTAGTATCTGAGATAGACGAAAAACCCCTTTTTTATAATTTTGTTAGTCCACATTGTAGTTTCGTTCGTTCACATTGTATCTTTAACAGGAAACACGTCATTTCTCACTAGAGGCACTAGCTAGGGGTACAAGACTAGCAGTAATTAAGACGGAGTCAAAAAATTGGGGCTATCTTCTATAATTAGCCCAGAAGCCAATTATTGAGCTGAATATATATCCGTCATAATTTTTTCCCTCATTGTAAGAATATGGCTCTCCAATTCTAGAAAAAAGCCACAACGAGTCCGCCCCTTCTAACACTTTCTATTGAGATTTTAGGAACATTTTTGCATAAGAAAAGAGACAAAAATTCGAATAAAGAAAAAAAGGATACTTTGAATACAAAGCGAAAACTGTTTCCCACACAAGCCAAAAAAAAGGAAAAAAAAAGAAAGAGCGGTATATATTTTTTCGAATCATACAGAACAGGAAGACAATTTTTTCTCCTTCGCGCCCTCGTAGCTCAGCTGGTAGCGGCGCTACCCCCTGATCTTTACCTCATGAGTTCAATTCCTCATGGGGGGTTATCTAGGCAAAACATCTAGAAAACTTTTTTTATGTCTTGTTTCCTTTAAGGATCGTACTAACCTATACCACCACGCGTGAAAAAAGTTTGACCTTGTAAGAGAAACTTGGGGATGGAAAAAATAGAACTACACAGATAAACTATCTACTGTTGCAAATTCTCTCGGGCCGGTTGGGATAGACAAGTAAAGATTGTTGCGGTACGGACGACCTACTTAATTGGAAACACTAGAAATAACGCGACCATCGCACTTTGAGCTCGAATAAATCGGTTGCTATAAGAAATATCAAAAAGGTGTAAATATAATAACAAAAATGTTGGGGATATATGACTCTTGTAAATGCGCTTAAATGCGAACATACTGTAATACTACAGTATACTAGCGTTAATCTCGAAACTTTAAATTGAAATGCCTGCATTCTATCAAAAAAGGCGCGAGAAGTTTTTCTTTCAAAAAAAAATTCTCTGAAAAAAACCTGTGAAATTTGTCAACTGCTTGACTGATTACATGATTGATTACAAGCGCGGCGTCGGAAATGGTATTCCGACCGGGCCGCGCAGATGCTTTTGTTTCTGATACCCTTCGCAACGAGATCGTCATCTTTTGCGCCTATTTTGAATTATGCTGCTATATAAACTTTGAGGTTAATCTGATTACGAAACCATAGAGGCCTGAATAAGAGGTAAATTTTAGCAAAATAAGGATCCCTTATTTAAAATTGGTTGTTCGTATAGTGAAGAATGGTCTGATAGAGAGCGGGAATATTTAAATGTCCTTATCAGTGTCTGGAACATGTCAATTAGAGAAATTTTGTAAAAGGCGGAAAATAGTGATAAACTGATGGCGAGGTTTGCTTTAACTGGTTACCGCAAACACACCCCATCTCCCAAATCATCAACTTTGAGCCCGTATATCTCATTTTCTGTGAAAACTATCAAAAAGTTTTTAAAGGTGGGGGGACATGAAAAAAATAATGTTCTCGAAATTTCGTTTAAATATGCCTCTCGAAGAGTTGAACGTGTGGGACGAGGATTGAGGGTGCGGCGCCGCTACCGACTGAGCTACACGGGCAAAGAGAAAGCGGTCGCCCGATTGCATACATAAAGGCGAGGACGATAGCTGTACGCAGAGTGACATTAAGCGTTGTACACCGTGACGGTAGAATGCATACTCTAGCTACAAAAAAACTACGAAAAATCTCCTGTCCCCCCACCTTTAACAAACAAAATATAGGTGATTTTGTGACAAACATTTTATCATTGACAGATTTTTGCTATCTTTCCCAGGAACCAAGACACATTTGTTCAAAGTTGAGGGTCATTTTATAAGTGGGTTTACGGTAACTTTGTGGGTTTTGATTCGAAAAAAAATCTCAAAAAAAAAGGTTGTCACCAGTAAGATTATTCATGAGGATAAAATGTGAAATTTTAACCAGTGTGAGATAGACGAAGTTTTATATTTTCGCAGATTCTGAAAAGCTCTGGAAATTCAACGATCATCCATGCACAGGCTAAAATTACACGTTCATTGGAAACAATCCAATGGAACTTGCCAAACAAACCAGGAAGTGTAAAAAGATACTGTAATAAGACACGACCAAGTATGACCGTAGTATGACCGGACTTGGTGGAACACTAAAATATGACATAGGACACCATCAAGTATGGAATAACATAGGATACCACCAAGTAGGACACTTGAATGACCATACTTGATGGTGTATGTTTCCCATGGTCCCTCACTCCTCATAAAGGATTATCCTATTGGTGTGACATAAGTTACACAATACATCCAAATTTAATATTTGTCACCCTGATACACCAGAAAGAAACTAATAGGCTCGGATGGTACATGGGGTACTGTAAAGGCATTTTGGCTAAGTCATTTGTAATCATCGTTTACCCCGATGATTGAGCTCAATTATCTTTGTCTACATAAAAGATATAAAAGATTTTTAAAATCTGTCAACTGATAAAATATTTTCAACTCATGACAGGCAGCTCAGGGGTACAGCGCCGCTTCCGGCTGAGCTACGGGGGCGCGAAGGCGCCTGACGACCGATGGTCTACATAAGCGCGGCGCGATTTCGTCCCCCGAACTGCCCCCAGAAATTTTTGCTGTCTCGCCTCCTTTAAAAGATTTATATATTAGACTTCGAAAAATGGGAATTTAAGAAACTCCTTTTTTTTCAGGCCGAAAACTTTGGCGAAGTCATGTCTTCTACACGACGTCGTCAGAATCTGGAGCGAGTATCCGGTGTGTTGGATACAGAGCTAAAACGGATGTACAACAATCAGACAGCAGATGTCATGGTTTCGAATTCCAAGCAAATTGTAATGCTTACTAGAATAAAGACTGAAAACGACATATATTTTTCAGAGTGTTCTTGAATTTATGGAATATCTCTACTACAAAATCAACGATGCTATTAACATAGTTGATGGTGGACAGAATCGAGGATTTCATAGACTCGCAAGGTTTCAGCACAAGATTAAAGATAAATCGGTTAGTTTAAAATCAAAGAAGGCGAAGCCTAATTTTTCACTTTTCAGGGTCTCGCTATGACAATCCTAACTATTCCGTTGTCTGGGGAGAATAACAGTCTACCACCACCACCAAGTTTATCATTGGAAGCATCTACAGCCTATCCGTCACCCCATGGCAGTAATGATTATGATGAATATGAGAAGGTTAGTTCAGGGAAATATTGTAAAATTTGAATTCCTGAAACAGTAATTCAGAATGTTTCTAAAAGTTTTCGAAAATAATTTCCAACCACCAAAATTTACATATTCCTGGTCCAACCCTTCCAAAAGAAAAGAATACATTAACACCTTTTAAAAACAATAACATAATTTTCTTCAAATTAAATATGTACGGCTTTCGCCGTCTAACCGTCCTTATCTGTCCTTTCACAAGTTCAGCAAAATTTTCAGACCTCTTAAGCACACAGGCGGGGCCTCAAATCCCAAACCCCGCCCCCTATGTGTGCTTTAAAGCGGAAAAATTTACCCATGTTGAAAAAAAATGAAACGAAACTCATTTACGATTGTAAAAAAGTCTTTTCTCAAAAAATTCACCTTTTCGCCACAATTAGTTGAAAGCACTCTAATGAAAGACCCCCCCCCCTTTAGTTGTCAACTTTGAGTCGATTGATCTCGGTTCTTATGAAGGATATCAAAAAACAGTCAACTAAAAGAATATTTTTGATATTATGATAAACATTTTATCAGTTGACAATTTTTTGATATCTTTCACAGGAATCGGGATAAGCCGGGTCAAAGTTAGGGGTGTCGCGCCCCTACCGGTTGACACTCGCTTGACTTTTAACTTTGAGCCAGTCCATCTCGCTTCCTGTAAGAAATATCAAAGAGTTGTTAACTCATAAAATTGTTTTGATATAATCTTGATGTCATAATCTTGATGTCTCTCACAGGAGCCGAAATAAAAGCGCTCAAAGTTGGCGGTATAGTATGCTCAATGTAGTTTCATCCAAAATCAATAGAACGAATGGTGATACTGTAACTTGCCGGAAGATAGTAAAAGTACCACAAGAAACTGTGACAATCGCGGCCGTGGGTAGGGCAGTCGGCGACCCAGAACCCCATAGGCCGCCTAATCCGACCTATCATAAACGTACCCTAATCAAAGTGCTGCAGCTGGTCTCGCACAGCCTTGACCGGGAAATGCAAGCGCGCTCGGCGGCTAACAGCGTTCCAATTTGGGACAGTTCGACAGTGCACAGTTCGAATTCGAACAGTTCGATTCTGTCCTTGTTCTGTTTTGATACTTGTTCGAGAAAGACACTGTTCTGATTTGAATCAGTTCGACTTTAGGTCTGTTCGATTTTGAAAACGTTCGAATTCGTCGTACCCCCGGAACCACGGTCTGGGCATATGCAACCTTCCCAAAAACCTTTTTTGAAGGCATAGTAAACCCTATATGCGACTTTATTCACAGCATGGGTCAAGATAAGCCTTCGCGGACCACTTGTGCCTCCTGCCAAAAACCTTTTTATAAGATGACACAACATTTGATGTGCGTCTTTCTTGTAAGATATTAAGTAAGATAAAAATCCAATTATTCCTATGGAAACAACAGATGTTTCGATGAACGCTTTTTGATGAAGAGGGTACGAAGATGATTTGATTGAAGAGGTGAAGAGTTACGGTAGTGTGTTGGTTACGAAATAGAATGCCTTATGAATAAGGTTAACTACGACGTTGGGGAACAATATTGAGGTACAAAAGGGGAGTATTATAAAGTTGAATTTTGATATCAAACCCTTCTCTAGGATAACAAAGCTTCGGAATCCTGAGAAAGGAAACGTTGATTGAATAGCCAATCAATAAGTGGATAGAGTTCTAAATGTTTATAGATGTTGTCAGAAATAGGAGAATCCTACCGGTCGATGCACCATGTTTTAAAACTATATTGTTTATTGAACGATAGGAAAAACACAATACATAGAAGGGGTATATATACTGTTTACATGACAAGGAATTTAATTTAAAAAAGGATTGTGGGGGATGTGTACATTCCCGTGCACATTCCCGTGCACATTCGGAATTGAACCGAGATTGAGGTCAAAGTGCAAGTAACCAGTTTCTAGTATCTTTGACAGAAATCCGAAGAAATTAGGTTGTATTACGGAATCACACTTTTTTTCTATTTTCTACAATAATGTTAGTATCAGATTTCGGACGACGGCTTCTATTCTACCACCACCACTGCAACGTCGTCTAGTAATGGACAGAGGACTACAACAAGTTTCAATGAACCAACTGCTCCAAATGGTCCAACAATTTGTAGAGTTCTGTATGATTTTGAACCAAAACACGCGGATGAGATTCAGGTTTGTATTTTGAAATTTTTGTATGAAATGTCGAACCCGAAAAAAAATCGGTTCAAACAAAGTGGACTTGGATGTCGTCTCCTAACTTCAGGCTGTCGTCTCTTAACTTTAAGCCCATGCAACTAATTTTCTGTAAAAGACATAAAAAAGTAGTCAACTGATAAAATGTTTACCATGATGCTACAAACATTTGAATAGTTGATCACTATTAGATATCTTTCACAGTAAATACGATAAATTGGCTTAAAGTTGACAATATTTGTGGTACTCTTTTCTTGCGAGACGACACACTACTGCTTACCGTAAATTTGGAGCTCAATTATCTCAGTTCCTATAAGAGATATATAAAATCTGTAAATTAACAAAATATTGGTGATATTATAACAAACATTTTATCAGTTGACAGATCCTTAATATCTTTTATAGGAACCGAAATAATTGAGCTTGAAGTTCAGGTTAGAGGAAACACCAATCAGTCTAGACTGTCCTAAACCCCAGCTTTTGAAATTCAAACTTTTGTTTGAAATCTAAAAATTTCCAGATTCGCGAAGGCCAATGTGTACTTGTCGAGGATCGAATCGGAGACGATTGGCTCATCGGCCACGTCATCAGTCAGCCGGACAACTCGGCGATCGACCCGAGATCTGGAAGATTCCCAACCACTTATGTTTCTTATTAGGGCTTTTTTCATTTGGTGCTTTTCTTTTTCCCCCAATGAACTTTTTTTCAAACCGCCCATCTTGATAATTGTCGAAAAAGAGCCCGGGTGGTTCAAGGCCAAGCCCAGTCGCCGTGTTCTTCTGCCGAGGCGGGGGATAATCGCTGAAAAATGTGAAAACGCCTATTTTTTTCAAAACCATTCTACACAGAACCGAGAGACGCAGATTCTGTTCTGATTCACTAGTCTGCGTCTCTCGCTTCAAAAATTCGCTAATTTATTTTTTTTTCGTTTCTCTTGTTTTTGATGCGGTTCATTCAAGGTAGAATTTATGTTCTGTGATTTGTTGTGGGCGGTTTTTGTTGCCGTTTTTCGTGAGAATTACGATTTTTTAGTATTTTTAATTTGTGAATTTGCAGGTGTAGGTAGTCAAAATAAATAAGGTTTCTCAAGTTGACAAGTAATTGCAAGAGACATCCAATCTTAAAAATAACGTATTTTTTTCTAATAGAGGTTTGCCCTATACTTGCACTTTGAGCTCCGTTATCCTGGTTCCTTTGAGAGATATCAAAAAATTATCAACTGATAAAATGTTCATCATCATATCACAAATTTTTTATTAGTTGACAGATTTTTGATAGCTCTTATAAAAATCGAGATAAATAAACTCAAAGTTGAGATACCTCTTTTTGGCGATGATACCTTGTGAAAACTTTGAGCTCAATTATATCGGTTCCTATAAGATATGCTTCAAATCTGTTAATTGACTTTATGCAATCAATGATATCCGGAGGATTCAAAGTCAATGAGGAGGAATCGAATGAAGTTTTCGGATTTCGATTGTCGTTTGGAGGATTCGTCGAACCAATTAAAAAGAATTGTTGGGATATATAAAACGATGGATTTTTGTTTTGATAATTTTTTTGTTTTGCACTCCCAAAGTATTATATGACTTTGTAGGGTTCTAGAGTACCTGTACCTCCGGTTCAAACATTTGCAACATATTTTTCTTTAATAAAACTATTTTATCATTGTTATCATTTCCCTGGTTCTCATTCATTTTGCCTAGACCAGTCTGTGTTCATCGATTGCTAATTTCTAATAAGCGTTTTCCCATTATGGTAAGTAGCTTTTTTCAGAGATTTGAAGTAAAGTAATCCATCATTAGGATCATTAGGAAGTGCATTCGAGTTTGAATTTTTTATATTTTATTTTCAACTCTCTTGGTTTTTAGCTAAGAGACCCAGAAAACTTTCCTTGCCATAATACAAAGCCACCGTATACCTGCACTTTGAGCCTATATATATATCGGTTTCTGTAACAGATATCAAAAAACGGTCAACTGACAAAATGTTCATTACAAAATCAGAAAAAGTTTTTGTAGTCAATCACTTTTCGATATCTATCACCGGAATCGAGATAAACTGACTCAATGTGCACGACCGTATTTTACAGTGATAACGGTAACTTGAAAAAGATTCTATTCAGAATCGCAAAGGAGTATGCCTATGATATGGACTTTTATCATTTCCACCAAGCGCGTCGAACAATGTGGTCATTTGCGTCTAGTTTTCATGAAGCGGTAAATGAACCAAAAGTTGTGCGAAATTTCAAAACCTACTAATTTACAGACACAAGAAGAGCGCATTTATCACCTTCAAGAGGCCAATGAACAGTTGCAAAAAATTCTTGAGCCAGCTCCTGTCGAAGATTACGATGCAATAGTAAATTTTTAATCTAAAGAACTATGATAGTAACATTTTCTTTTCAGCCATACGAAGAATTGTTAGAACGGTACAATTTCATCCAAACACGAAGGGATAAAGTGAACAAACTTTTTGGCGACAGAAGAAGGAGACCTTACACTTTTAAGGAATAAGTTGTCATCAATTGCAACCGTGTTAAAGCCACCATTACCGAAAGTTATGAGTCGATGAAGAAGAGGATTCGGAAGAATAATAATGAACAAAATTGATTTTGGTATTTCTTTGAAAAATAAAATTGCTTCAATTACTTTTTTGTTTTTTCAATGGTTCTGAATTTTAGACAGAAATTTAGATCACTTCATATTTGACAATGTTCTGGAAACTCTTGCTAAAAATCCAGAAAAAATGTCAAAACAAATCAGATTCCAAAGTTCTGAAATTATGTGAAAAAAATGCCCTTAAATTTTTCAATCTAGGCTCAAACTTCTCAAGTTTTGTATAATTTCCATAAATTTCGTTTTTTCGATCCGTATGCGCCTTAAAATGAAAAATGTCCTGAAAATCAAAATGGGCGATGCATAGTCGTGTTTATACTCATTTTGAAGCTTAAGGAATCTTGAAACCAAAAAATAGAGGAATCTTGAAACCAAAAATTCTGTTCAATAAGTTTTATGTAGAAACCGCATCTTTATCACGTCTTCATTGAATTCATTGAATTTTAATTTTCTGTGTTTTGAGCTTCGAAATAAGTATAAATACAACTTTGCTCCGCCCATTTGGATGTTTTACTTTAAAGGCGCATACGGGTCCAAAAAACTGAAATTCGTGAAAAGCAGGTCATGTTTATACTCATTTTGAAGCTGAAAACGCGGCAAGTTCAAATATTCAAATAAGAAAAACGTCTAATATAACTTGATTATCGTTTTAAACCAGCAAGCTGGTGCGCCTCCCGCGCGATTCAGTTTAAATTTTTCACTGGTGCGTCGCTTCGTTTCTCACGTTTTTTCAAAGGTAATCCATACTTCTTTTCAAGCTTTTCAAAATCGGACAGCGTGACACCAGGACCGACAGACATCTCTACCGTTTTATATATAAGGAAGATGTTTAAGCACAGGAAACATGTTGGAAGTACTTCTTTCATAAAATTAAGAGCATTGAAAAAAGAAAGTACAGATTTGAATATCAATCCAAAGAGTATATTAATCATGTTATCTCCTTATTCCTTCCTCATTTTCCTTATCATTGATCCCCAACTCTCACTTATTGCGGCTTTAACACGTCTGCGTATTCCGCTGAAAGGATCCCAAGAAGGCAGATATGTGTCTTGGTATTGGAAAAGACTTCTCAATTCGGCATTTCGTGTCTTGATAGATTTGAAGCGCTCCATCAGTTCTTCGTCGGACTGAAAACAAAATTTTAAAGTTTTTGATTCCCCAGAAAATCATATGTTTTAACAATTACCATAGCATTGTAATCGATTGGAGCAGTCGGCTTGAGAATCGCTTCAATATGATTGCTGATCTGTTGACAGCAACGGATGCGGCTAGATTTGGTCTGAAAATTTTTGCAATAATACAAAAAACCCAACAAACTCTCGACTTACAGTTTCATGGAAAGTGCGCTCGAGTGTCCTCATTTTCCAACAAGCCCGGTCGAAATGATATGAATCTATCTCATACGCATAGCTCTCATCGTACCATCTTAGTGTCTTTAGAGTTTTTTGGCGGTCCTGAAAATGTAAAGTATTTTTTCATCACTTTTTTTACTCACAGTAAACTATAAACTGTGAAAAGTATACTGTAGCTCCTATAAGAAAGTTTTCAACGATTTTTAAAAATGTATATTTTAAAGGAGGCCAGACATCAAAAATTTCAAAAATTTCATTTTTACTCAAAAGATATAACTCTGAAGTATAAATATAGCTATGTACTTAAAAACCTGAAAAAAACACTTCAAGGACGAAAAAATGCTCTTTTTTGTCACCCTAATTTCTTCACTAGCTTGCTGCTGCGGCGTCGCTTCATAATGTGAAAAACGCGATGATCGCCTCTTACACGCGTAGTGTAGTGGGTAAGCTCTAGGCTAGTATTCAGGAGGTCAGAGGTTCAATCCCTGCTGGTGTTTTTACTTTTTTCTTCCCTTGTTTCCTTCGGATTGAACTTTTTGAACTCGGAATTTCTGAAGGGCTACCAGCGTGCCGCCGAGGCCTCGCTCCGAGGTATCAAAATCAGTTGAAAATGAAGAAACGTGTTTTATTATGTTAACAAATAAATTATGAAAAAAACTACAATTAATTTTTAGAAAGAGACATAACAATTGAAAAAAAAAACCACATAATTAAAACAATCCTCGTGCAGGGCTGGTCGTCGGAAGGTGAAGGAAGCAGTAAAAATGGAGACGTCTCTGAAAACCCTAGTCATAAAACAGTTTTTATTCCTAGAGTAATAACGAGAAGTAATGAGATAAATAGGAACAGTGAAGAAACGGTTATCGAAGAGAAAATAGTTTTTTTCGCATGCCTATAAAAAACACCGGCGACTGGCTAAATAATCGGTCGATAGAACTTTAAATTTACATAAAAAATTCACTTTTATATGGGTTTTATAATAAATAAGAAAAAAGAGCTTTTTTAATGTTTGAAGTCGTTAAAAATTGAAAAAAATAAAGTCGGGAAATAAAAAAATAAAAATGTTTGCGCGTGGGATTGCGTGCTTTAGGTGGAACACCGCGACGGCAAAATACACATTCCCTGAAATTTTCCCCGAAATTTTTGCTGTCTGCCCTCCTTTAAGGAATATTTTCTGGATCCTTTAGCTAATAGAGTGGAAAATCTGAAAGTTCTAAAACAATCTCTGATGTATACCTAGATTATAATTACTGACTAATATTTTAAATTAATCTGAAAGACTACTGTACTTCAAACGCTCTGAAAAAACAACTTACCATAATGAGGAACCGCTTGCTGGCAAGAGATAATCGATGAGCACCAACTGGCCCAGAATGGATAAATGACCAGGGTGAAGGAGGAAGGACAGGACGATGTGCACAGAAGAGTGGTCAGTATTCATGTTCTGGTGCCAGATGACCTTGATGACCTCTCTCTCTCTCTCTTGTGTGGCCATCTGGCTATCTTCTGATTAGAGCACTTTTGCGTAGCTACAGTCTAAAATTTTAAGAAACAGTCTTCTACAATTAATCAGTAAGTTTAAAAAAACCAAATAAGTCTCTCAAAAATACACCAACAAAAATGGCTCACAACTTTCTAAAAAATCATAAAGACAAAAAAAGAGGAACGTGAAGAAATTCCAAAATTCCTGAAAAAAATCACTTTAGAAATTTATTCCTTTTGATTAGAAACTCCTGTGAAAATGGGTGCGAAAATTGTGAAACTGATCAATGAAGACTCTAGCGTTGAGGACAACGATTTTGACAGAATTAGAGATCTGGAGGAAGGAGAGGATTCCTCGACTTGGGATAGTTCAACGTCGTCTAGTAAGCTTGAAAGATAGGATAAATTAAAGATAATTGTTTCCAGATGGAGAAGAGGAAGAAGAGGATTACTGTACTTCGGAATACAAGATGGCATCGTGCCCCCAGGATCCGTACATTGTTGAAAAGAGATTTGTGGCCGGATCGAACGAATTCTTCTACAACATTGTCAAGAGAAAATAATTAGACTCCTCGGTTGCTAATTGAACTCAAACTGCTTAATTAGATAAATTCTTTAAATTATTTTTTTTTGTTTACATCATATACATACTGAAAAAAAAGTCGCATATTTTCCCAAATTAAAAGCACCTCAATTATTAAATTTTCAAAAATTTTGAATTTTAAAATTTCTCCAAACTTCAGAATTTTAGTTTTTTCAAAATTTCAAAATTTTATATTTTTCCAACATTTTTGAATTTCAGTTTTTCCCGAAAATCATGATTTCTTTTAATTTTTCTCAAAATTTCTGAATTTTAGATTTTTCGAAAACGTTGCTGAAGGTTTCAGAACAAAAAAATTCGAAAATTCTGATTTTTGAAAATTTTGAAAATTCTGAAATAGTTGTCCAAATTTTTGAATTTTTTCCTACATTTTTCGAAAGTGGATAAAAAAGTTTTTTTTTAATAAAAAATATACGAACACATAAGAATCTGTCGTTATTACGGTGAGAAAAGAGATACAAAGGGAAAGACAAAAAATTAATATCACAGGAACTTTACAGTTATTAATGAATTACAAGACGAAATATGACAATTTGAATTTTTGCGATAAAAGAGGGAGAGAGAGAGAGAAAGGCAGCTGCAAACGCGCTCCATTGATAAAAGAGACACAAATTTACAGGATATCCCAGAACCTTTAGCACATGATAGAACCATGAGGAATTTTATGGAATCTTTGAGTCCAGATGAAAAAGTTGAAAGTATTATTAATAAGGAGTACTGTAGCCATCATTCCATCCGATTTTCTATAGATATCATGTCCTTCTGAGCAGTCTATCGACATGATTCCATTATTCAACCAAACCACGTAACTACTGCTCCGATGTTTCGGATTCCATGGGTATATTTGGATTTCTCGAAGAATTGAAGCATCAATTTGCATTCCGAAGATTCTTATAACACTTGGTTCGTTGACTCGAGGAGTAGATTTAATCCAGTTTTTGATGAATACATTGAGTTCCCACAGCTCCATTCTTGAGTTTTCCATCAGAAGAATATTGGATTCGAACTTTCCCAACGAAGGTAACATCATCGATCTCGTTGATTCCAAATACAAAACTTCCAATTTCCGATGCTCCAATCCCTTGAAATCTCTTGGAACCTCTGGCTCAACATAGAAATTTTCCAATTTTTTAAATTTTTTAAAAATCAACGTCAGTTCATCAGTTGTGACGAACTCTGATCCAATGTAAATGTCTTTCACTTCTTCGACCATTCCATAGTACTCAGTGACGTCATCTTCGGTGATAGAACGATCGAATCGGAAAGTGTCTACGGATTTTTTGTGGAGAATGAAGAGAATTTGAGAGCAGACTGGTTTGAAGATTTTATCGTCGAGTGGGCGGCTGGAAATTCAGATTTTCGCACTGATAAAGCTCCTAATTCTCAACATTATTGTAACAATTCAATAAAATTAGTGCCCCTTAACTTTGAATCAAATTATATCGGTTCCTTTAAAAGATAAGAAAAAGTTGTCAACTAACAAAATGTTTATCATATCATCAAAAATAGTTTATCAGTTGACAATTCTTGATATCTCACATATGAAATGAGATAAATTGTATTAAAGGAGATGTACAAATCTTCAGTCATTTTTGAGCCAACTGCCTAGTTGTAAAATTAATTTGAGCCATTTTCGACATTTTTTTTACCTTTTTTAACATTTTGAACACATTTTAAAGCTAATGCTAGCATATTTTTAGATATTTCTTCTTATTTAATAGCTATATTAATTCTTCAGAATTGCATTAGAAGATTTTTGTAACGTCAATGTGTTTTAGAGCTTCTCTGCAGAGCTTCAAATTTTTATTATGTCAACTTTGAGCCCATAAATCTCATTTTCTGCGAAAGATATCAAAAAGTTGTCAACTGACGAAATATTTACCATAATGCTATAAACATTTTGTCAGTTGGCCACTTTTCGATACATTTCACAGGGACCAAGATAAATTGGCTCAAAACTAAAGGGTCTTTCCGAATACGCCATTGGTAGACAAGCGCTGGCGGTCACCATTCTGTGCTAAAAACTTTGAGCCAATTTATCCCGGGTTCCTGTGGAAAATATGAAGAAGTAAAAAAACTGATATTTTTGATGTTATGATAAACATCTTATCAGTTTACAGATTTTTGATATCTCTGACAAAAACCGAAACAATCTGGCTGATAGTTAATGGTGTGGAGAAAAGGGGGAATTCTATTAGAGTGTCTACGGTAATTTATCCTAAAACCTATTATTATTTATAGCTACCTATGTAGCTGATCATCCGACTCACGTGACTGCTCCTTCTGCTTCAGCATTCTTCGTTTCAATGTTTCCCCATGAGCACTTGATTCCTTTATAAACCACATTGAACACTCTCTCATAGTCCTTGGTTAGGTACAGCTCAACGTCTTTGGCGTTCAATGCACACAATCTGACTTGTTGCTTTGTTTTCTTTGAGACATACGTCAGATTGAGTCTGAAACATTTTTTTTTCTTGAATTTTGAGTAATTTTTGGGGGTCAAAAAATATTTTTAAAATTCAATTATGCCTATTTCCGTTGAAAATGGTATGGTCAACTTTGAGGTCCTAAAAAGTAGTCTAGAAATTTTCATTTTTTTCTGAAACTTTGAGAGTATTCCAAACAAGAAAAGGGCTTCAATTTTGTAGTTGACAAGTTTTTTGTACAAGCTCATCCAAGTTATTTAAATGAATTTGGGAAATTGTCAGCTATCAGTGCTAGGTACAATTTGTTGCTTTATGTAAGCACTTAAAATAGGCTTAATTCAATAAAATCTTCTATATTTTTTATATAATTCAAGTTGGCCATTTTGAACTAACAAGATTTATAATTTTTAAAAAACTCACACTGTAAAAAACTCGAACTCATGCAGAACTTTTCGAAATATTACAAACGGAAGATCCAACAATCGGAACACCTTCACTTTCTTGACTTCCTCTTGAACTTCCTCCATTTTAGCAGGAAGGTATTGAAAGAAGAAAAAGAAGAAGATGACGAAGCGTGGTGGAAGAAGGCGCTCGTGGCAGGGAGAGAGAGAGAGAGTGAGAGACGCAGAATACACTCTCCTCAGAATACTCTGAAGAGACGCGAGACGACGAGAGTGATTATATAGAAGGCGTTGACGAAATTACACTTCCAAGGCGCACCTTTTTTTGGAGCTTTTTTCTTTGGAGAAATCAAAGAAGGAGAATGAATGAATTGATATGTAGAGAGTGCTTTTTGGGAGATTGGAATAGGAGGAATTGGGGGAAAAGGGAAGAAGAAGAAGAAGAGGGAAGCCGAGGGAGAGAGACGAATATATGTTCGAGGTCAATGTTACGCAATCGCTTATTGCATACCTCTAGGCTCGTTCTAGGAAAAAATGTGTTCGGCGGAGAACCTTAAGCACACTAATAGAATCGCCCTTAACCATCAACTTTGAGCTCTACATTCGTGGCTCCTGTAAGAGACATCCAAATTTTGTAAACAAAACATTTTTTGAAGATTGTGATGAATATTTTATTAGTTGAAAAATGTTTGATACCTTTTGAAAGAACCGAGATACAGTACCGGTCAATAAAATATACAAAAAAGTGGTTTATAGTTGATTTTGTGGGCTATTTTGACCATTTTCAAGAGTCTGGAGCTCGACTGTTGAGTGTGAACTACTTTTTTGAATTTTGGAGGATGTAAAACAGATATAGATTGAAAACTTTGAATTTACAGAATTTTCTGAAAATTTCCTGTTTTTCAGATATTTGGCTATTTCTGAGGCTATTCCCCCTTTTTAGGCCCGTTTTGTACGGAAAACTTGAAAAAGCGGATGTCTTTCAAAAATCGATAAATAGCTGAAAAAATAGGAATTTTCGAAAAGCTTTGTAAATGCAAAGTTACCAATCTATGTCTGTTTTACATTTTCCAATGTTTTCAAAGTGATCGGAAACTTGACAGCCAACCTCCAAACTTCTGAAAATGGTTATAATGACCTAAAATCAACAGGAAAAATACATTTTTGGGATCAATCCTAGCAATAACATTTTTTCTTGTTTTAACCAAAAAAAAATTTGGTCTGTATATTTTTAATTTTTCCAAGAGAAAGTTTGAAAAGATGCATTTTTTGTGGAACTCGGAATTAGAAATATGTACAGAATACAGAATCCGGATTAAGGACATCTCTGGAGAACAATAAAAACAGTAAAATTTATGAAAATTTATTAATTTCTCAATTTTTTTCAAAAGTACCATACATTCGAGATTAAAAAAACAAAAAAGAGAATCAATTTTCCTGAAAGCAATTGATAATTTTCTGAATACACGCTTCCTGATAATCATGTACCCAATTGACACTAAACGCCGTGCGCAAGGTCTCCTGCCATTCAGCCGTCTGTTCAAAATCCTTGTGATTCACTGTGATGATATTCTTATCGAACTGAAACGCAAAATCAAGCTCTTTGGGCATCTGATCAGGTTCCAAACTGTTCGTGGTGAGAATTAAAACCAAATGCTTGCAAGAGGAAACGTCTCGAAGAAGGGATTCTCTTTAAAAAAAAGGGCTTATCATCAATGGAGCGAATTTTCTAAACTCACTCTAAATCGTTTGCTTCAGTGTTATCAATATCCATTCTAACTCGATATCCATACTTCTCCAAGTATAGCTTGATAAGACTTGCCAACTCAGCTCCGGGACTATTTCGATAGGATATGTAGACAATATCTTCGATGGATGGTGTCTTCATTGCTTCTCGCTCCTTGATACCGTAAAACTTTGCCAGTTTCAGTTGATGGACCGGATTCACGATTCCACACTTGGTCATAATTTCATAGGTCAATGAAGGTAACACCTTGCTATCAATCCCATTGGACAGCATTTGGTAGGTGTATACAGTTAACGCAGGACTTACAGCTTCAAGACGCTTTTCGAGATTTGTCACATCGATTTTTGAGTAGTCAACTGACAATTTGAGTTTGTGTAGCTCTCTTAAAAATCGTTTCCGAAGAAGTCCCGAACTCATTCCAAGGTCTTCTAGCAACTCATTCTCCGTTAGTTGAAGCAATAAGTCTCCATCGACGGCCTGACCCAGAAAGTTGTATATATAGGCTTCAAATCCTGTTCGTTCAAGCCAGCAAGCCACGTCACATTTAGTCCATTCGGGAATTTGGGAAGGGAGTTTCTCTGGTTTTGGTGGAGCTGAATCCTGAGGAAGATCAGCAATAGCAATCATCAACTCCACCCAATGGATTGGACCATTGATTTCACAGATTCTCAAAGTTCTCTCATCATCCTCCCGTAAAATTTCATTCCGCAGAATTCGATATGTGAAAACACACAACTCTGGATTGATTTCCTTCAAAAATCCATTCGGAGAGATGCCGGCAGACGTCTTCAGAATCTTTTGATTTTCATCTGAATCAGAGATGGCTGAAGAACAGGTGGACGGAGTTGATGGTGTCTGAAAAATAGGATTTCACATCCAAAACTCCTAAATCTTATATCAAAATGTGTAGAACGTTCTAGGTTTTTAGAAAGTGTCAATCTCTAACCTTAATTACCAACATATAAACATAGTCCAGTAGGTAACCTGAGGGGCACTACTTTGAACAACTTTATCTCGGTTTTCGTGAAAAATATCAAAAAGTTGTTAACTACAAAATGTTTTTGAAATTATAACAAACTTTTTGTCTGTTGACAACTTTTTCAGAGAATTCACAGTAAACGAAATAACTTAGGTTGAAGTTAAGGTAGGCATATTTCGCTGGCTCATCACTTTTGCTGTGAGGAACTGTACGGAACTATTATACTAATTTCAATTTCAGTTTTATTTAGTATTCGAATAAATTGTACTTAAAAACGGTACAGATAAAAAACTTTAATGTTTTATAAAGTTATCGTTTCATGAACTAAACATCTTTTACATTAAAGTTGGTGTGCAGTGAAAAATTAGCACTTTGAGCGCCACCACACTGCCAACTTTGACCTGATTTTTCTTGGCTCCTGTGGGAGGGATCAAAAAGTTGTTTACTAACAAAATTTTTATCACCATATCAGACACATTTTGTTGGTTAACAACTTTTTTGTACCTTTCATAAAAACGGAGATAAATTGGGTCGAAGATGACCTTCCTTAAATGGGCTGTTATTGCTCAAGCACTACTCTTGTCTTAATGTCAAAAATGCAGGTAAAAACGCAACTTTAAAACAGCAATTACCGTAATCTTTACATGAAAGGTTATAGCAACCCTAATTAGAAAAGTTATGGTCCCATGTGACCCCGGTCTCTCATGACAACCTATTCTGCCTCTCGTCTTCCTCTCCTTCTTCCTTTCCGTTATTGTATCAGGAGAAACAGAGAAAGAGGAAAACAAAAAGGAGGACCGATGCAAAAAGTGATGTCATTTATTTATCTCTCCCCGCCCGTTCTGCCACCAAAGCCTTCTCGCCATTTCGTCTCTCTGTCTTCTAATAACCAATGTAGACGATGGAAATGAGCGCGTTTGGATTTGAACTACTCGAGGTAATTATAGATATTTTTTTAGATTTTGAAGGTGGTGTGCG
>NC_013490.2:11121089-11140750 GCF_000004555.2 Caenorhabditis briggsae | reverse complement strand
TGAAAATCAATAAAAATTCGAATTTCGCGCGCTTTTACCGGAAGTTGGCCTAGAAAACTCACACCTGGCCGCTAGGCCACCGGTTCCCACTTTGACTTTTCGATGCCGTTTTTCTCAATGAAGGAATTTTTTTTTGAATTTTTTCTTTATTTTTATGGGGATCTACATGGAATTCTGCACTAAATAAAGCAACAAAATTTTTCACCGCACACCACCTTCAAAATCTAAAAAAATATCTATAATTACCTCGAGTAGTTCAAATCCAAACGCGCTCATTTCCATCGTCTACATTGGTTATTAGAAGACAGAGAGACGAAATGGCGAGAAGGCTTTGGTGGCAGAACGGGCGGGGAGAGATAAATAAATGACATCACTTTTTGCATCGGTCCTCCTTTTTGTTTTCCTCTTTCTCTGTTTCTCCTGATACAATAACGGAAAGGAAGAAGGAGAGGAAGACGAGAGGCAGAATAGGTTGTCATGAGAGACCGGGGTCACATGGGACCATAACTTTTCTAATTAGGGTTGCTATAACCTTTCATGTAAAGATTACGGTAATTGCTGTTTTAAAGTTGCGTTTTTACCTGCATTTTTGACATTAAGACAAGAGTAGTGCTTGAGCAATAACAGCCCATTTAAGGAAGGTCATCTTCGACCCAATTTATCTCCGTTTTTATGAAAGGTACAAAAAAGTTGTTAACCAACAAAATGTGTCTGATATGGTGATAAAAATTTTGTTAGTAAACAACTTTTTGATCCCTCCCACAGGAGCCAAGAAAAATCAGGTCAAAGTTGGCAGTGTGGTGGCGCTCAAAGTGCTAATTGTGGATTTCCTCTGATTGGTATACTTTTCATCATTCTAATCGTGTTTGTGGTAATTATAGTTTTGTTTTCAAATTACTATTATCCTGGACTAGAAAAAAAATCAAAAATATATTTCTTCTAGGATCTCCACCAGGTACCACCACGCTCCACCGCGCTCCAGACCACCTAACTTTGACCTGGTTTATCTCGGCCCCTTTCAAAAATATAAACAAATGGTTAACTAAAAAAAGGTTTGTCTGCAGATTTCACACATTTTGTCTGTTGACAACGTTTTGATATATTTTACAGAAAACGAGATAAGTTGAAACGAAGTTGAGATGCCCTCCGGTCGCGTACTCGGCCTGTTTCCGAAAGGTGCCCATTTTGTCGTCGATTATCTTGGTTCCTATGGGAGATATCAAAAAGTGTCAAGTTATAAAATATTTCTGATGTTATGATAAACTTTATATCAGTTGAGCACTTTTCGATATCTCACTCAGAAACCAAGATAAATGAGCTAAAAAGGCACCAATTTGATCTCCGGAATTTCTCAACATTCAACATTATATTTGATCTTTATTCATCAGAAATTTCTTAGCTTTATATATGGCTTGAAATAAATATTACAGGCACTAGATTTTACTAAAAGCAGTACATGGAAGAGTAGAATGTTAGTTGCGATCACATTGGAATTTTTTTAAAAGTGAAGGGTAATACATATGTATGCGTTAGAATTAGAAGGGAAATATTAGGTACGACGTCTGGTGAATGCACTTCTCCACTCCCTATAGCGTTCTCCTTCCTGTGGATCGAGGAAAGTGTTGACTTCATCGACAGTCAAGCGGTTCAGTTTATGAGCAATGACGAATCCAATGCAGTCCATGAAACTGCAGCATCCGAAGAACTCCGCGCATTGGATGATCTCTTTGAGTTGGTCGAGCGTTTTGGTGGTTGCTTGTTTGTAGGAGGTATCAACTTTTTGGTATGAAGAAAAAGCTGGAGAGACGTAGATGGTGATGTATTTGAGCAAGAAGTCAGTTGCCTCTTTGCTGAATTCGATTTCGAGTGGCGTGGTGAGACGGATTGTTTTTTGGTACCAGTCGGGGTGCTGAAAAGGGATACGGCAATAAGCATTGGATGATGCCTAACTTACATGCTCATCCATATAATACTTGACAAATGGGAGCTTCTTCAACACCTCTCTGCGACGGATGTAGCTCAGTGCAGTGGTCCCAGGAAACTTGAGTGGGATTTCCACTTCAAGAATCATGATGGTTCTGAAAATTCTGGACTGATTTAGAACCCCATCGAGAGAGAGAGAGAGAGAGAGAGAGAGATTTTATCAGTTGGCAAAATTTTGATAACGATTATAGGGACCGATATAATGGAGCTCAAAGAGCAAAGTGATATTCTAATGACATAAAAATACGATTTTTCGAAAATCGCAGTACAAAAACTACAGTAACCTCGAATTATTTATGACAGTGGGAAGAAGTGCTTAAAAAATGGATTTTTCAGGTTACGGTAGAAATGTCTGAATTGCAGATTTTCCGAATTTTTGAGTTTTGAGGTTTTCCTTTTTTTTTTAATTCCACATTTTCCGATATTTTTGATTTTTATTTTTCTGAAACCCAGTAAAAAAAACTACCGTAATTTTAATTTATATTAGTTTTTTTTCAAGGAATTTTCTCAAAGATTTTCAACAGTTTTCTTCTCCTATTTTTATAGTGAAAAAGAGCCAAAAAACAGATAAGGATTACGGTAGTTTTCGTTCTGCGAATATTTTTGAACACCAAACTGATAACTAAACTGCCAGGAAATTCAATGAAAAAGGGCAACAAACAAGGTTTCGATTTTTCTGCCGTCAGGCGCATGGCGCCAATGCAGAGAAAACAGAAAAAGAGAGATATAAACAAGAGACGCAGACACGAAAAAGAGAGGGACGGTGGTGGCAGAAGAAAGTGAGGAGAAGACGTGATGATTCCGATAAAAGAGAGGGATCGTGGAATATGGAGAGAGCGCAGAGAAGTCAGAATAGTCAGAAATAAAAGTTTAGACGAGGAACGAAAAAAAGGAAATTGAAAGGTAGAGAAACTTCTAGAAACAATTTTGTGGAAATTGAAAAATTGGGATTACTGTAGTTTGAAATTTTTTCGAAAATTCAAAAATTCCAAGAGTTCTGAAAGTCGATAATTCCTGAATCCAGAAATTTTCAAAAAAATCTGAGAAGTCTGAAATTCCGAAAAAATTCAAAATTCAGAAATTTCAAAAAATCTGCAAAATTCCAAAACTTTTAAAAAATGCAAAAAAATCTAAAATTCCAAAAAAATTCAAAATTCAAAATTTCAGGAATTTTTTTAAAAATTTTAAAATGCCAAAATTTCCAATTAATCCAAGATACGTTTTAAAATTACATATTTTAAATATGTATTTTACATTCACAAACACATAATTTTGCATTTGTTATCAGTGATAACAATGATAAGATCCATTGTAAAATAGGAGTCCTTATTGAATGTCCACTGCTTGTTGTGCATCGAAAATAGAATGCCACCCGAATTCTGAAAGTTCTGAACTTCAAAAGGCCTAAAATTTTACACAAATCATGAGAATTGAAAAAAAATCTTGCTTACAAAATGAACCTGAAATTCAGAATTTTCAAAATTCCGGATATTCCAAGCGCAAAAAAAGCTTAAAAAGTGTATTTAAAATATATATGACTTTACACCAAAAGAAACAGAAAAGAAAAAGGGATACCATTTACAGCGAAAAAAACATATAAATAAAAAGAATATTCAGAAATCAATCAGAGTTATTCACATCCACCGCCTGATACGTCTCCGTTGGAAGTCTCGAATACTCGCTGATACTATCCAAAACCCATTCCATTGTGAGCACTTGACAGTTGTACAGAGCCTTCATGTTGCGTGCTTCACCGATTGCTTCCGAGTTTTTCGAGAATATTATGTACAGATTTTCCGGCTTCTGATTCTCATAACTGCTCAGTATCTCGCCGCCACACAGTTGAACCAGTTCGATGAGGTGCTGAAATTATGAAAGATAAAACAAGGATTATCATGAGAGTCGTGGCCGAAGGCCCTACAACGACAACTGCAGTAATCTAAGAACATTATAATTTTCCGGATCTATTTCTTCGGATTTGATGTGTTTAATGTCAATTTTTTCTATAACAAAAATCGATGAAATATAAATATTTTTAGGTTACGGTAGTTTTCGAAACAGTAATAGTCTTGAATACCTTATAATCGAAATGCTTGCTCTTCGTAAACTTTCGAAGTATCATAAAGCGGCATCCATCGAAAAGCTTGCCATGCTCATCGTTCCTCGCTCGAAGCCAACCGATATCTTTTCCGTTTCTAGGTGGTACTTGGGCAGAAATCGTCGAGAGACACTTGGTTATGGTGTAGTCGGCCTGGAAAAAATTTCGATTGTAAAATAATTTTTATTTTTGGATTTGCGGATTTTTTTGAATTCAAAGATTGATTTTTTGGTTTCAGAATTTTTTCGAATTTCGGGTTCTTTACAATAAAGATTTTTATTTCATGGTTAATCAGATTTTTTGCATAGTTGCAAGCGGGCCGGCAGATAAATTGTCTCCAAAACAAGATATTCAGACGATTTTGGTACCAAATGATAGATCTCGACAAGTCCCATCGCGCACATACCAATTGAGCTGGATTCCGATCCGATAACATGTCGAAAATGTGTTTGAATGAGAAAAAATCTGTTTTTTGTCAAGTTTGAAAATTATCATTCAAACACATTTTTCGACATGTTATCGGACCGGAATCCGGCTCGAATGATACAGGCGTGATGGGCCCTGTTGAGATGCATCGTTTGGTACCAAAACCGTCTGAATATCTCGTTTTAGAGACAAGTTATCAGCCGGCCCGCATGCAACTACGAATTTTTGAATTTAGTCGAACTTTTAGATTTTCAGAGATTTTTAAAAATTTCCATTTTTCAACTTTTCCTGGCTGAATTCAAATATAGCCCCCACCCCAATTCAAGTATAGCCCCCCAAAATGAACCATAGTAGAGCACCCCACCTCCAACAATCTAGACACTTGGAACAGTTCAAAATAATTCCCCCACCAATTCAAATATAGACCCCCACTTTTAAATGGTCCATTCCAATTCAATAAAAACCCCCCACCCATTCAATTATAGACCCACACTTTTGCGTAGTTTATTGTGTGTAACCGTCATGATGCAAATTTTGAACTTTTTTTTTTTTTTTAATTTTTCTTTGATTTTTTCGGAATTTGTGTCATTTTTCATCATTTTTCCTTGTTTCTTGAGAACTTTTTTTGAAAAATACTTGTCAGCTATATCTTATCAGAACTTCCAAAATTAAAACATTCTAAAATTCAGACTTAGGCCAAAAAATGGTGGGGACTTAGGCCAAAAAATGGTATTTTTGAATGGTTGGGGGCCTTTAATTGAAGAAGGCAGGAAGGGGTGGGGGCCATATTTTAAGAATACCAGGTTCTTCAAGTATAGGCCCCCACTTTGTACTGGTGGGGGTCATACTTTAATCAACCAATTCAACTTCAGCCCCCCACACCTCAGTAGAGCCCCCACCCATTTTTGTACTGGTGGGGGGCTCTACTATAGTTGTTTATAAAGTGGGGGTCATATTGAGGTAGGGGGCTATATTTGAATTATACCCTTTTCCTTTCAGAAGCATCAGGAACTTTTTTTAATTTGTGGAATTCCGAAATTTAAGATTTTTGAAATTTCAAATTTTTTGGAATTTAGACTTTTCGGTTTTATTTCGGAATGATTTCTTAGATTTTTGAATTTACTCGAGATTTTCTGAAATTTCAATTTTTTCGAATTTTTTTGAGGTTGGAAGCATCAGGAAATATCAAATTGCAAATTTCTTGGATTTTTCAGATTTTTTAGACCTTTTTTTCAATATTTGAAACTACAGTAACCCCACTTTTTCAGAGTTCGCCATTCTAGAAGGTTCTTCCTCTCAATTTCGGTTGTTTATATTTGAAAAATTTCGGTATTTTGGAATTCAATGAAACAATTTCTCCCCGTTCTCTATTCTCAATCAAAATTATCAGTTTTTTCTCTTCTTCCAGAAATCACCAACAACCCAAATATTACCCCAAAGAACTTCCCAATGAACAGTTTTTTGAGTGTTTTCTGAGTTCTTCCCCATTTTCAAAGCCTCCCCAGGTACTCCAGGTATCACGTGAATACGAATCAGGAGAGGTGTGATTAGAAGCATAGATCGCACACTTATCACGGTTATCAGTTCACAATCGACCATTCTATCGGAACATTCAAAACTGGTGAGACTATGGAAAAGGAGCTTGGAATTTTGGTAAAAAGGAAACATTGAACAATCAGAAAATTGAGAGAGACACTGTAACAAAACCTGTATTAAAGGGGCTCTCTAAAACTCCGGAAATTCCAAAATTTTACGGAAATCCATACGATTTTCATGGCAAAAAAATATTGTTTATTTTCAAACTTTCCGAGTAAAAAAAAAATGAAATGTTCAATTATTGAAGGGTTACTGTAGGTCAATTGGTGTGAATTAGAGATAGTTTTTGGGTCTTTTTTGGGTACTTCAAGCTGAATTTTTTCGCATAAATTTATAAATTTTCAAACTACCTCAGGCAACAAGAGCCCAACTCGAAGACACTCGACGAACCACTCGCGTCCAACGATGATACATTTTCGAGCGATCGCTTGGATGTAGGCTAGCGATTTTTGCGGAATTACACGATCGTCTGAAAGTTGTTTTTATTAAATTACTGGAAATTTCTACTGGAAGCTTTGGGACCGCATATTGATGTGATGGTGTTTGAAGAACGATTACTGTACAAACCAATTCCAGTACAGTAGTTTCTGCAAACACCACCACGGCAAATTGCGGTCCAAAACTCGACCTCTAATTTCAGGATTACAAAATTCCGAAAGTTTCGAAATTCTCAAAACTTCAACGCTTCTAAATTCCAGAATTCCGAAATTCTCAAAATCCTCAAAATAAAATTCCAAAACTTTCCAAAGTTCTCAAAATTGCAAAATTCCGAAGTCCCCAGAATTCCTAAATATCTTGAAGTCCAAAATTACAAAATTCTCATAACTCCAGAATTCAAAAAACCCGAAACTCCGAAATTCCCAAAATTCCGAAGTTCTCAAAGTTCTATAGTATTCCTTGAGCTAAATGATTTTTTTTTTCAATTTTTTATTTATTTTTCCCGATTTACATCAAAAAAATGATGACAATCGTCAAAAATTGAGAAAATAGGCCTCAAAAATACAGTAGCTCGTTCATGAGCTTTTAGGAATATGTAACGATATTTTTATCAAAATTATTTCTCTCAGACAACGATAATCAAAATTTTCAGCTTGTTTTTTTTTTAATTTGCTAACTACTCGCCACTGTTCATCATGACCAAATGCGTCGTATGCTCATCGACTTGCTCCGAGAATCGACACGAATTCGACAGGAACCTATTGTAGAAATCCGAGAGGAGCTCCTAGAAAACTCAATTAAAATGCCTAATCTCTAGCATGCAATCAAGCCCACTACTTCGTCCCGATCGTTATGGATTCTGGAGCAGACGATCGTCTTCGGCAGCCTGGAGAGCTCCTCGTCCACTCGATCCGCCTCGCTTTGAACCGCCTTCTCGGTGTCGTCGCCTTCCGTGAACTGAAAAATTCTAGTGATTTGGTTAGCTCCAGTGATTTAAAGCCTACTTGAGTAATCTCTGCGATATCCTGTGTATCTCCATCGTCCTCTCCTTCTGAATCCTCCACAACCTCATCCTGTTCTCCTTCTGCTGATTTCGGCTTCGGCCTTATCACCACTGGTTCGTCTAGCACAGTTTCCACAGATTCTACTGGATCCGGATACCGATGCTGCTCAAGCTCCTGACTGCTGGCAAACGAGACTCGCTTGTCGGATTTTCGTTTTTCAGTGGCTGGAATCGTGACGCAAAGCTTGTTGATGATTTGGTTGACGTTCTGGAAATGGTAAAATCTCTATTAGAAGGGTGAAAATCAATCATAGATAGATGAAAATCGCTGAAAACCGCAGAAATTTTTTTTTCCATATTTTAGATATTGTTTTGGCCCAAGCTTTTTGAGCCTATGCAGTTAGCGCTAAAAACTCAACGACTCAGGTTTTATAGCTCATTGATAGGCTTAATACTACACCCAAGGATTTCTCTTGAAACTCGCCAAATCACTCAGATGCTCCAAGACTATAACTATTGCGAAATATCTGGCTCGCCTGAAACTGATCGGCGAATTCTGAATTTTCGTTAAAATATTCGATTTTTGGTGTTTTCTATATTTTGGACAAGACAGCCCAGTAAAATCGATAGATTTGCTGAAAATCTGGAATTTCTGAAGAATTGCGAAATTTCCAAAAAAAATTTTAAGCTCGTCGGAAATGCTCAAAACCGTCGGAAAATCGAATTTTCGGGGTTGAAATCGTAAAAACAGGAGAAAAGAATATTTCTGTGAGGTTCCAGGAGTCTGGGTTACTGTCAATGGGTGTGGGAGGTGCTGGAAGTTTTGCAAGCTAAAAATCTGAAAATCGAAGTCAGACTGAAAATTTTGAGCTCCAAAGCTAAGGAAGGATAGAAAACAGTGCTGAGAGTTGCTCTAATGAAAATTGTCGTTTAATTTTTAGTCTGAAATTTAGAGGAACTTTTTCGAATTTTTAGATAATTTCCGCGGATGTTGGCTAGTTTCAGTAGATTTTCCGATCTAAATTTTGATTTTTAATGCTCCTTCCATCACAAATTAGCTGAAATGTATGCCAAAACTCTGAAATTCTCGGATTTAAAACTGAAAATTTGAGTTTTCCGCCAATTTTCCTTGTTGCGCGAACGGTGTGGTGTACGGTACGCAAGCGTGGTACCGTACACCGCACAGAAAAATGCACAGGTTCTGGATAATTTTTTACTGGAAAAGGACTAAAAAAATATATAAAAGCAAGCTGATAAAAGGATAAAAACAGGGTTGGGAGTTGTGTTTTTTAACATACTTGCAAAATCAGGGCCCGGGTTCTCCAAATTTGAATTTTTTTTGAAATTTCAGACATTTTTTCAAAATTTTTTGTGAAAAAATCATTTTGTATGGGCACTCTTATTTTGAAAAATTTTTTACTTGACAGAAAAATTGTCCATTTTTTTCTATTGACCCCAAAAGTTTTTTTGAAAATACAGAAAATTTTTTTTCTGAAAACCCGGCCCGTTGCAAGTATGTTTTTGAATTTTCAAGGTGATTTTTCAGCAGATTTCGGCTATTTTTCACTCGTTTTTCCCGATTTTTCATGATCATTCCACCAAAAATTAGCTCAAATTCCCAACCTTTCGAATAAACGTTCTCAATGTTGGCATCACTTTGAAAAGTGCATCTATCTCATCGTCCTCGCCGCATTGCTCTGCAAAAATTAGCTCAAATTAACGAGAATAATGGTATAAAACGGACGGAAGGCGTCTATATATTCCTGTATGTCCAGCGCTTGCAGTTCGGCAAGTTGGACTTTCAAAGGATCTGTTGTAGTTCCAGAATCTATCTTTTTTGGTGGCGTGGCTTTAGATTCAGTCCTTTCAGGCTTTTCAAGCACTGACTTTTTCTTCGGTGGCGATTTTGGCACAGCGAAAACGCTGAATTCAGTGGGAGGATCGGAGGTAGATGGTTCTGCAGGTTTGCTTGCTCTTTTTCGTCTCTGCAAATCCCAAAATTTCAAATTTAGCGCCATTTTTCCATCCCTACCGCCGGCAACAAGGGGATCGCAAACTCCGGAGCGCATCGTTTTCCATCGTTTTCTGGGATAATAGTGACGTCCAGTGGCATTTGACTCTCCAAGAACGCCTTTTCAGGTGGTAATGTTCGAAACGTCTTCATATTTTCAATATCTTGCTTGAAAGCTTCCGCGAGTTTTAGATAGTTTTGCACGGCGTGTGTGATTTGAAAGGTGTCTCGACAGCTTCGTTTGTCCAGAATTGTTCGGCAGATTGGGCATTGGACTTTTCGTTTTCGCTGGAAGCAGGAATCTAGGCAAGATCGGCAGAAGCTGTGATGGCAGGTGGCGTGGACTGGGTCTTTGAATGTTGAGCAGCTGGAAATAGTTTTTAAAGACCTTGGTTTGATTTCAATGTGTTGCGGCTTAGAATTCAAAAGTGGACGGAGCTTATATTTTTTCAAATTCCCGATGAATTATTATTTTTTTTATTGCGATTTCTCGGATTTTTGTTTTCAAGAAAAGTGCAAAATCGATGAAATTCGTCGAAAAATCTGTTTTTTTGAAATTTTTCCTGCGATTTTCCCCGATTTTTCGAATATTTTTTACTGTTTTTATGTGATTTGTCGGATTTTCGTTTTAAAAAATGCTAAAATCTATAAACTTTATAGAGAAACTGAGAACATAAATTCAACTTTTATGCGATTTTTTGCAATTTTTCGGATTTTTGGGAATTCAATATCGATGAAGCTCATCGAAAAATAGGTCAGAAAATAAATGCGAAAATTGCTGAATATCACAAAAAAACTGTAATTTCTTCGATTTTTCGATAAAAACTTACCAAATTCCACATCTCAGCTCTTTTTGTAGCTTTCCTACGACTTCTACGATTCGAGATGCGAACTCTGACATCTGAAATAAAAAATATATTCAAAATGATTCATTTTCATGATTTATTTCCCAAAAAAAAATCAAAGAAAAGAAGCTGAAAATCGGCGTTTTAGCAAAATTTCACAATTCAAATTCCGCGCGCTTGCATCAAAGAACACTCATCGCAAGCGCGCTCTAATGCCAAAGGGGCGTGGTCGAAACGGAGGGAGAAGTCGCCCCGCCTCTCATTCGGTGCCTATATTTCAGTCGGTGCCTCGGCTGTCCCCAAGCAGCCTCTCTCGGGCGCTTCTCCTCAGCTACTCTCTAATTCTCTTGTTTTTTAACACTCTCTCGTACCTCCAGGGGGTTTCCAAAATCCAGAGGGAAGACTTTAGAAGAAAAGGAGGAGGAGTGCGCAAAAACGACGCTTTCTTTTTTATTCTGTCTTTTCTTTCTTTTTCTTTTTTGTGAGAATATTTTCTGCTTGAAAGCTTCTTTTCGGCTCCGATTTCTTCGTTTTTTTTTTGTTTTTGGATATTTTCAAAGAGTTTTTTTCCGGCTCAACTTCTAGTTAGTTTAGCTGCTGTATCATTTTTTTTCCTTTTTTGCAAAAATGACATTTTTCATTTTTGAAAAATCGCTAAATTACTGCACTTTTTCGAGCAAATAAGCCGGATTTTGCAGAAGTTTGCAGCGTTTTTCTGCAACTTTTGTTATATAAATTGAAATTTACAAAGAAAACATTTGTTGAGAAGCTTCAAAAAGTCAAAAATTGAAAAAAAAATCGCTGAAAATCTCGAATTTGTGCATTTTGTTATGATGGTGTTGCACAATTTGCATTTAATCTCACGACATCTACAGTAATCCCGGCGGTGTAAAACTTTTCTGGAGTCTAATTTTTCGTGATATTTCAAAGAAAAAGACAAAATATATTATGTAATTTTTCAAAAAGAATTTATTAAAAAATTTGGAAATTCATTAACACAAAATTTTTGAGTTAAAAATTGAAAAAAAAGCTGGAAATCTCAAATTCGTGCAATTTGTTGTCTCGGTGTTCGCACTCTTTGCATTTAATCTCACGACATCTACAGTAATCCCGGCGGTCTGAATTTTTTTCTGAAAATTCTTTTTTTTTATTCGCAATATTTCAAAAGAAAGAAGACAATGTTCTGTGGTTTTTGCAGATGATAATCTAAATAAATGAGAGACAAAGTACAGAAAATTAGATTAAGTTTAAAAAAAAATTCAGATGAATTCCGCTGCCATTTTCCTAGAACAAAATAGAAGTAAAATTCTAAGTAAGCTCGACAAAAAAATTCGAATTATTTAGATTCACAAACCTTTTTGACCTACTTTTTCGTTTCAAAATTATCTTCTGATTCATCGAACCCGACATCAATAAACCACCCAAACCATTTAAAACCATTAAATCGTTTCAAAACAAAGACATTCTGCCCCTACAAAGTCCACTTTTATTTATCTTTCTTCTATTGTCAAAGTTCTTTTTCCCTCTCCTTTTTCTCTCCCAACCGTTTGACCCCATTGATCAACGAGACACACTGATCGTTCTTCGTTTTTTCTCGTATCAGAGAACACGCTGCAAAAGTCATCTACAAAAAAAAACGGCTGACAAATTTGACGTGACTTTACTGGAAACCAGACGGTACCAAAACCAAATATAAACGAAGAAAAAGAACACAAAATTAAATTCCCGCCGTCTCCTTCCCTTTATTATTGAGTTTTGCCTTCAGTTTTTCTAGAATTCTTCTCCCTTTTTCTTCTTTTTTTCCATTTTTCTCTCACAGCTCCCCATTCTGTTCTTTGCCCCCACCTTTTCTACCTTATATGGCGCCATTTTCACGCCTTTTTCCCGCATTTTCTTATCTTTTTTTTTATCTTTGTGTGCACTAGGAGGTGACCTTGATATGATTCATTTTTGCAGCCTTCGACATGTCGGACGTTCGCGTCAAATTCAACCTTACCAATGGAGAGGATGGGCAGGATGAGGATGTAAGGATTCGTTGGGTTTTGGAGCATCTAACACTTTTTTTGAGTTTGGCGCCATTGACCCAAAAATTTCAACTAGACATTTCAATTTTTTAGTGCTTGTAAAACCAGAAAATAGCGCCAAATTCCAAAAAAAGAACGCCGATAACCCTTAAAAATCTGGAACTTGGCGACCTAGAAATCCGAAAATTGGGTCTCTAGGCCAAAATCTGACGTTTGATGACCTAACAATTGATAATTTGGGTTTCTAGGCCATTCTTCTATGTCTAGATTGGTCTAGAATGGCCCCGAAATCCAACGATGACCTAGAATTTAAAATTTTGGATTTGTTGGCCACGGAATTCACATGATGGCCTAGAAATCTCAAAGCTTGGATTTCCAGGACACCGGATTTTCATAATGACCTAGACATTGAAAAATTAGGTTTCTAGGCCATTGAATTCCCATGATGGCCTAGAATTTGGAAATTTTGGTTTCTAGACCACCGGATTCTCATGATGACCTAGCATCTCAAATTTTGGATTTCTAGGCCATCGAGTTTCCATGATGACCTAGAAGTTGGAAAATTTGAATTCTAGGCCATCTGGCGATGTCTAGAATGGTCTCGAATCCCTAAAATCAAAAAGTTGCCTAGAATCTCGAATCTTGGATTTCTAGGCCACTGAATTGCCATGATGGACTAGAAATTGAAAAATTATGTTTCTAGGCCATCATACAATATCTAAAACGGTCGTGAATCTCAGAAATCAAGCAGTGGCCTAGAATCTCGAATTTTGGATAACTAGACCACCTAACTTCCATGATTTCCAAGAAATTAGAAATTAGGTTTTCTAGGCCATCACACGATATCTAAAACGGTCGTGATTCTTCGAAATCAAGCAGTGGCCTAGAATTGGATTTCTAAGCCACTGAATTCACATGATGGCCTAGAATCTCGACATTTGCTTTTCTAGACCACCGAATTCCCATAATGGTCTAGAATTTCGAAATTGGATTTCTAGGCCATCATAAGATACCTAAAACAGTCGAGAATTCCCGAAATCAGACACTGGCCAAGAATCTTCAATTTTGGATTCCTAGGCCAGCTAGAAACCCGAATAACCCAATAACTTCTTTCAGATCTTCAACCCGCCAGCACCTCTTCTCGCCGGTGCCCACTGCTCTGGCCTCCAAAACTACCACGACCTCTACCGCACCTCGATCAACGATGCTGATGGTTTCTGGCGCAACGTTGCCTCTGACCTTCACTTCGAGCAAGGCACATCCAAAGGACTTGAGTACAATTTCGACGCCAAAGCTGGGCCAGTCTACTGTAAATTCATGGATGGCGCCAAGACAAACATCTCCTACAACTGCTTGGAACGAAATATCAAACGAGGACTGGGAGACAAAATCGCCTATATCTTTGAAGGAAACGAGCCATCTGACGTCTCCACATGGACCTACAAAGAGTTGCACGCACAAGTTGTCCAATTCTCGGCAGTTCTTCGTGCTCACGGTGTTCAACGCGGAGACGTCGTTGCTCTTTACCTTCCAATGATTCCGGAACTCGCCGTTGCTATGTTAGCATGCGCACGTATCGGAGCAATGCACTCTGTTGTCTTCGCCGGTTTCTCTGCTGAATCTCTTGCTGCTCGCGTCGTCGACGCTCGTTGTAGAGTAGTGGTGACAGCTGATGGAGTGTTCCGTGGTGCCAAGCCGATTGGGCTGAAGTCAATTGCGGATGCAGCTGTGGCACTTGCCGCTCAAGAAGACGTCAAAGTGGAAGCTGTCATTATGGTGGAGCATTTAAAGCGAGTGACGAAGCCGGATGGAGTGGAACTTCCAAAAGTAAAATTTGATTTACTTTAAGGCTCTGGGGCTAAAAAGCCCATTTTTTCGGTTCTTTGGGGATTTTTAAACCCAATAATAGTATTATTTGAAATTATTTATTTCTTTCCAGGCGGACTATTCGGAAATCACATTTGTATACGAAACAGAAATGCAAAAGTGCTCTGGCATAGACTCTCCCGTAGAATGGATGGACGCTGAATCCCCTCTCTTCCTGCTCTACACATCTGGCTCCACAGGAAAACCAAAAGGAATCCAACACACGACGGCCGGCTACATGACATATGCATACGCCACTACAAAGTACACATTCGACGCCAAAGACGACGACGTTTACTGGTGCACCGCCGATTGTGGATGGATCACCGGACACTCGTACTTGCTCTATGGCCCTCTCATGAACGGTCTCAAGGGAATCTGGTACGAGGGTGTGCCGACCTATCCGACGCCTTCTAGAATGTGGGATGCTGTTGATAAGTATGGTGTCACCAAGCTCTACACGTCACCAACTGCCGCTCGTGCTCTGATGGCTCTCGGAAATAAGTGGCTTGAAAGGTAATCTAGAATTCTGGGGTTCAGTATTAATTTGTTCTTTTTAGCACTTCCCGAAAAAGCCTGAAGGTTATCGGAACCGTTGGAGAGCCAATCAATCCAGCCGCCTGGATGTGGTTGTACAAGAAGGTTGGACTTTCGAATGTCTCCATTGTCGACACCTACTGGCAAACTGAGACTGGAGGACATATGATCACCTGCCTTCCAGGAGCGACTCCAATGAAACCAGGAGCCGCCGCTATGCCATTCTTCGGTGCCTCTCCTGTTCTTCTAGATGCTGAAGGACGTGTGATTGAGGGACCAGGAGAGGGATCATTGTGTTTCGATCGTGCCTGGCCAGGAATGATGAGAGGTATCTATGGAGATGAGCAACGTTTCGTCAAGACCTACTTTGCTCCATTCAACGGATACTATTTCACTGGAGATGGTGCCCGACGTGACGAGGATGGTTACTTGTGGATCACAGGACGTGTTGATGATCTCATGAACGTCAGTGGACATCTTCTATCTACTGCTGAGATCGAGTCTGCCCTTGTTGCTCATGAGAAGGTAGCCGAGGCTGCTGTCGTTGCTGCTCCCCATGATATCAAAGGATCGTTCCCATACGCTTTTGTCACGCTGAATGTGGGAGAGAAGATCGACGAGAAGCTAGTCGCCGAGTTGAAGAAGATGGTTCGTGAGAAGATTGGAGCGTTGGCTGTGCCAGATGTCATTCAAGAGGCTCCAGGACTTCCAAAAACTCGCTCTGGAAAGGTCACTCGTAGAATCCTCCGCAAGATTGCTGAAGGATCGGAGAGCGGCATCGGCGACACCACCACCCTCGTCGACGAGTCTGTCATCAAGCAACTCATTTCTGGACGTTCTGCGAGAGCATAAACTTCCAAATTTTGACATTCTTGAAAAATGAGCTTTTACTGTTTTAGTCCTGTAATAATCACTATTTTCCCCGTTTCATTGTAACTGTCAGCATTAACTCGCCCCCCGTTTACATGACTGTATTTAAAATTTTTTCTCGCATGTGTAGAATTTAATTCCAGTGTCTCTGAAAGTGTCTCTCTTGTCAGTAATTTATTTGAATCCCTGAAAACGAAAAAGTAAATGATTCAGCTCGACAAAATTTGATTTTTTTTTTTCTGAATTTTTCAGGATTTTAAGAGTTTCGGGATATTTTGAAATCCCATTTTCCCATCACGAAGTCGGAAAAATTGACAAAAACCGATTTCGAAACTGCAATAAACAATTTAGGGAATTCCAATCGATACTCACAAGGAAGCTTTTTGCGTGCGCCTTTAAACACACCGTAGTTCTAGAAGCTCAATTCCGAAAAAATCAAATTTGGACTCCGAAAAGAGCTTCCGAAATAGGAAATAGTCGAAATTTTCGAAATTCCGTTCCGAAAATTTTTGAAAATCGCAGAAAAAGAGAAAAATCATCGAAAACTACATAAAAATTCTTACAGGAAAGTTGTCTACAAATGGGAAATTATCGTAAATTCTTGTCAAAAAAATGGTAGTAAAAATTCTGGATAGCATCGAAAAATACACAAATATTCCAGTTTTTCTCATTTTCGTGCTAAAAAAGAGAAAAATGATGAAGTTAAGATGTTTCCTTTCGGTTATTAAAGTCTATAGAAAGTTTTTTTAGGTTTAAATCCGAATCTTTTTAATTTTATGACAATTTTCGTTTCGAAAATTATTATTTTTTCATTTTCATGAATTTATTTTTTCCGGAATGTTAGAAAATCACCGAATTTTTCTCTGCGTCTTTTTGTTTTTGAACGCGCGCGCATTTCTCTCTCCGCGCCACTACGGTAAAAGCGTGTTTGTGCGTTTCGTCGACGCAGAAGTGTGCGGCGGAGTGTATACCTAAAAACTCGCGACTTTGTGGCCTAAACTTCGATTCAGTTCTTTTTCCTGTTGAAAGTTGTCCGTTTTTTGTGAATTTTTCTCAAAATTTCGACTGAATTTCGGTTTCTAGCGAAACTAGAATGATTTCAGCAGTTTTTACTCTGTTTTGTGGTTCATTTCAGGAAAAAATCTTTTTCATTCTTTTTTCTTTTTATTCTTCCACGTATTTTTTACGTAATAAATACAATACAGTACAATACAAATGCATGTATTTTTTTGATGAGCCTAAAGTTAAATTATTTTCGAAAAATAAATTAGGTTTTCACCTATTTTTTTAGTATTTCAGTCAACTGTCGCGCCTCAATTTTCGTGTTCCTGCTCTTGATTTTTTCGACTTCTAAATAATTGTTTTGCAGGGTACAACAATGTCTCACCGAAAATTCTCGGCTCCGAGACATGGACACATGGGATTCACCCCAAAGAAGCGCTCCCGTACTTACCGTGGAAGAATAAAGGCTTTCCCAAAGGATGACGCTAGCAAGCCAATCCATTTGACTGCTTTCCTCGGATACAAGGCCGGTATGACCCATATCGTCCGTGATGTCGATAAGCCAGGATCCAAGGTTAACAAGAAGGAGGTCGTCGAGGCTGTTTCCATCATCGAGACCCCACCAATGGTCATCGCTGGAGTCACCGGATACATCGATACCCCACAAGGACCACGTGCTCTTACCACCATCTGGGCCGAGCACTTGTCCGAGGAGGCTCGCCGTCGCTTCTACAGCAACTGGTTAGTTTGATTTCAGATTTCATCTTCATTATGTGTATGTGGTGTATATTGGTGCTGGCCTAACTCTTAATGGTTCCGTGATTCCAAGTCTGTATTTGCAGTCGCGTTTCTGAATCGGTTGCCTTCCGCTGCACTAATGTGTATGAAGGACAACGAACAGAGTGGCTACGGCGTCCTGTACGCTGAAAGGCATTTCGTTCGTAATCGTAGAAACCTACAGGGCCAAGTCTAAGAAGAAGGCTTTCACCAAGTACGCCAAGAAGTGGCAAGACGAGGACGGAAAGAAGCTCATCGAGGCTGATTTCGCCAAGCTGAAGAAGTACTGCTCTTCCATCCGAGTGATCGCTCACACTCAGGTAAGAATTGAAAACAATTATAATTTTTACCAGTGTTCTGAATTTCAGATGAAGATCCTTCGCCGTCGCCAGAAGAAGGCTCACCTCGTTGAGATCCAAATCAACGGAGGAACCATCGAGCAGAAGGTCGACTGGGCTCGCGAGCACCTCGAGAAGCAAATCCAAGTTGACACCGTCTTCTCTCAAGACGAGATGATCGACACCATCGGAGTCACCAAGGGTCACGGATTCAAGGGAGTCACCTCCAGATGGCACACCAAGAAACTTCCTCGCAAGACACACAAGGGTCTCCGCAAGGTCGCTTGTATTGGAGCCTGGCATCCATCCCGCGTCGCCTTCACCGTCGCTCGCGCTGGACAGAAGGGATTCCACCACAGAACCATCATCAACAACAAGATCTACCGTATCGGAAAGTCTGCTCTCACCGAGGAAGGAAAGAACAACGGATCCACCGAGTTCGATCTTACCCAGAAGACCATCAACCCAATGGTTCGTTTTCCCTTCAAGTTTTTTAGTTCGATGAAGAGAATGTCTGCAATTCGTACTCTGTATGGCGACTAGTTTTATCTGAGAACTACTTTAATCTCAAATAACCTATACCACATTTTACCCAAAGTGAAATTTTCAGGGAGGATTCCCAAGATACGGACTTGTCAACCAGGACTACGTTATGCTCCGTGGAGCCATCCTCGGACCAAAGAAGCGCCTCATCACCCTCCGCAAGTCCCTCATCACTCAGACCAAGAGAGTCGCCCACGAGAAGATCAACCTCAAGTGGATCGACACCTCATCCAAGACCGGACATGGTCGCTTCCAGACCACTGCCGAGAAGCGTGCTTTCATGGGAAAACTCAAGCGCGACTTCCTTGCCGAGGCTGAGAACAAGGCTTAAATTTGTAATTGTTACAAAAAATAAATTGTTATTGTTAATATCTTCTGTCATTCTTTCTCATTTCAGAGTCTTTCCTATCGGCAATCTTCGAGTTCTTCTGGCTTGTGCGAGCAACAAGTTATTCCAATGTTATTTATTAACAAACTGAAGGGGGCAATAGAAATCTGGAATTAAGGGGTACTGACCCGGCATACAATAAATGATAAAAAAGAGTTCACAATTTGAAAGAGCCAATCATTTAAAGTTGAAACATTGAATGATTGCAAATGAGTGTGTATTCCTGAGTTGGGGTTTTGATCGAGTATTACACGTCGCAGAGTAAATTAGTGTTAGGAATAAGGTCAAATAGAAAGTGAAAAGATTGAAGGAAAAGAGATCAGATTAATAAGGAAGAAGTGAAAATCGGAAGGGAAACAGTAAAAAAAGGATCCTTATATAAGTTATTTTTTGGGAGAGTATTATTATACAGTTATTATTTTGACATACAATTTGAAAGGCCTTTTTTGGAGGAGCATGAGGAAGGGTTGAAATCACAGATTCTACGCTTTGAATTTTCCAGTATTTCGGAACATTATTTGTAAAACAATTTTTTGAGGTTTTTCGTAATATTAAAACTTTGGAAGGGAGAAAACATGAACATGAAAGACGTTTTGGGGGATTTTTGATGATGTGTATTTGAATGATGAGGAAAAGAGAAGAAAAAAAGGAGGTTAAAGGTAGGAGAAAACCGGTAAAAACCGGTGGCTAAATGCGAATACATATACAAAAAAGTGGGGAATTCTAGGATTTTTTTCTAGAATATTCTTTAATTCCGATGATCGGAGACGGTTGAAACGGATGATTGGATTTTTCGGCGTGTGGATTGAGCACGTTCTTGTGAGCCGTTTGGTGTGACTGAAAAGACTAAAACGGTTTTAGTAGGTGGAAAATGTTGATGCTTTTGGGTTCTTTGAAGTTCCGCACTTCGAAGGCG
>NC_013490.2:11072212-11120462 GCF_000004555.2 Caenorhabditis briggsae | reverse complement strand
GCGCCCCCAAATCACTGAAAATCGAAAAAAGAAACTTACAAGTCGGCGTCGGTGGCTCGAATCCTCTGTTAATACTTCTAGACGATGTTCCGGTGCGGATCACATTCGTCGTTTGCCATCTCTGTTGTTGGGTGGTCTTGCGAGTCACAGATGGCATCTGAAACAGCGAAATTCAAATCCTCTTCCAAAAAAATCAAATTCCGACTCACTTCTTTGGTTGTCGGTGTGGTTCTGTTCAACTCATTGGAGATGAACTTGACAACCTTCTGCATACAGGCGTCTTGGTAGTCGTGGACCCATTTAACACCATTGTACTTTGTGATCATTCGAATGTCCTCCGGGATTTGATCAGGCTTCGTTGGGAACTCAAAAGCGGTGTCGAAGATAGGAATGATGTTCTTTTGATGTTCAAACGCGCATTTGAGCTCTTTGTGCACCCAATCCTCGCAGTTATCATCGTTGAGGAGACGGTCCAAACTATTTGGGGTCAACACCAGAATGAAATGTTTGGCGGCTTGAATATTCTTGAGAAGTGAGCTATCGAACTTTCCGGCGTACAACTTATCAACGTCAATGAATACTCTGTATCCGCGAAGTTGAAGGAGGACCTTGATAAGACTGGCCAGTTGGTTTCCGGTACTTCTTCTGTAGGAGATGAAGACGTCGATTTGCTTGGAGAGCATTGCGACTTCCACATCATCAGGGTGTTTAGCATCTTGGAAGGCTTGAGTCAACTTGAGTCGATGGATTGGGTTCGTGATTCCACACGCGTTTTGCATCATTTCATCTGTCAACGATGGTAGGAGGGCACGATTGACACCATTGGTAAGCATCTGGTAGGTGTAAACAGAGAGTTCTGGTGAGAGACCCATCAGGAACTTGTCTAGATCCGATTCATCTACTGAAGAGTAGTCGGCAGCAACTTTGAGGGTTTGAAGTTCTCTCAAGAATCGTTTACGATGAAGTCCAGACACCATTCCAACGTCCTGTCGAAGATCAGTCTCGGTGAGTTGAAGTAGAAGGTCTCCGTCGACTTTTTGGTTTGCAAACTTGTCAACGTACTCCTCGAAGCCAATCTTCTTGACCCAGTACTGCACGTCGTCACAAGTCCAGCCAGGTACCTGTTGAGCCAACTTGTAGGGGACTTCCTCGCCGATGATCGTCAGTGCTTCGGATGCGTTCTTGGCGGCAACCTCGTCAGGGGAGGATGCCACTTCTTTTAGGGCTTGGATCGCTCCGATTTCCTGGAAATAGAAAAAGGTTAGATAGGGTTAGATGAGGTAGGGAGACGTTTCGGGGGTTCTGAGATAAGGTCCTTATCATAAAGGTACATTTTCAACCTAGTTAACAAGAATAGGAGCTTTACCTTAACGCAACATGTGAATAGGAATTTGATGGTACGGAGGAATCCGAAGATACGCATGTGGCCAGTGTCTAGGGGAGCTAAGAAATGACAGACGACTGGTCACTAGGGTGAGGAGAGGGGCGTAATGACTGGTAGGAAGATTCACACCTAGTTAAGGGAAGGATGGGACCATCTATCTCCTAGGCCCCGCCCTCTCCTCAAGTTGCGCCATATCTGACCGGTAGGTAAGAGCCATCTTACAAAGATGGTCCTGATTGCGCTATATCTGACCGGAGAGATTGAACTTGTACCATCTGGGCCATGGGCGGGACCATTATAGTCAGATTGCGCCATATAGTGACCGGAGGGATAGGATTATTTCTATGGCGCAACTAGTTTTGAATAAAGTCCCCGAGTCAAAGAAAAAGGTTGCGTTATCTATAGCGTAATAGAGGTCAATGAGCTTTTGGCTCGTTTGAATTCAAATCCCGAGAGAAAGGGGGCGGAGTCTAGGCTGACTAAGCAAACAGGGAGGAGATTACTCATTTGAGAACTGGACGAATAGGTTGGGAAGGTCAGATACTTTTTGAATTTCTTGGAGAGAGCGATAAGCTAGCTATAAACAGGAAGCAGAGAATACGATTCAGCGCCTGATAGTGGTGATAAGAAGGAAAAGGTGGTTTTCCTGGGCGTTGTCCCATACGAAACTTTTTATCGTATGCTCTCTTTTTTTTTGAGGTGATGATAATACACATGTGTGACTAGTAAACTTTTCCGGCTATATAGGCTTTGCGAGGGTGGAATTTGTAATGGATGGTAGCCACCGGAAGCTATCGGCTCCACGGCTCAATTTATGGAATATCAATGAGAGAGAGGACTGTGCAAAATGAGTTGAGTAGAAAAAAAGAGATGAGTCATACTCAAACAATAAAGAGAGAACCTAAAGAATCCGGTTTACGAGGATGGAAATGCAGATTGATCGAGAAGTGTGAAAAGATTTTGCTGTGCTGCTGCGTGTGGTGGTGTCTGTGTTTGCTCGTGCCCAGCAGCATCTTATAAGAGAGATAGAGACCAAAACAAGACCGTTTCGCAACGTTTCGAAATGTACCTGGACTGTAGGTAGATCACAAAATACGAAACGGGGGGATTTGTCCATGAGGAAGGGTCAATATGAGAAAAGTGAGATTATGGTTGACCGAGAAATATTGAAGGAAGTATGGCTTTAAAGCTTCCGAGGTTTAAAAAGTTCTGAGGAAAGGCTCCTTACTAAGAACCCTAAGATCTTGAGGAAGTATTAACATGAGAAATGTGAAACAGGTTAACCTAGATCCCTGATGCTTCCGAACCTTGAGAGGGAAAAAAACCTAGGTTCCTAGAAAGCAAATCTCGAATCCCTAAGAAAGCTACGATCCTAAGATCCTGTCCTAAGAGCATGAGGAACTATCAAATATGAGGGAATCCCAAAAGGAGCAATTATGAGGAAGGTTGACCCTAAAGCTTCCGAGATCCTGAGGAACGGTCCCTTCTTAGCAACTAAGCAACACCTAGATCCCTAAAAAGCAAATCTTGTAGTCTACAAAATCGATGAAACAAGAATCAAAGAATTAAACAAGGCGGCATTGCTATTGATAAGACAGCTGATAGAGGAAGAAAGAGAATTAAGTTGCAGAAAAGGACAAAACTTGGAGGCAAAGTTTCTATTTTAGAATTCGGAATAAAACACAAAAAGATAAAAACTCACTTGTGCGTACGGATGGAAGAATCGTCGGGTCTTGGACCTTCGGAACCTCTCCAACTGAACAGTGTTCTCCTTGGCAACGAATTGCGGTCGGATGACAAGTGCCGTTTTTAGGGGCAGCTTTTTCAGTGGGGTCTTTAGAGGCGTTTTAAGTAGAGAATGGAATGGTAGCTTGGCAAGAATTGAGGAATCTTTAGTAGACGTGGATGGGGTGTCTAGGCCGGTAGAAATAATGGTTGGGGTTTCGTCCTCGTCAATCATTTCGGGACTCTTCATTACCTCTGGAACTTCTATGTTCTCTTCCTTACCAAGAAGGACAGGAAGATCGGTAAGGCTTGAAGGTCTAGATGGGATAGTCGACGAATTCGAAAGTGCCGGACTAGGCGATCTGACGAATGGACTGACCGCGGCTCGTGGCCTAGGAGATGCCTTTGGCAATAGATTCCTACGACACTCGGGTGCCACGTTCTCGTTGAATGGTAATGGGACCATTGGTGATGAGACAACAACGATAGACATATAGGACTGTATTGAAAAGCGGGTGTGTGTTTGTGTTTGAATGACACTAACTGAGGGTGGTCTCTTTCTCTTTTCGCTGGTTTCTCCGCCCCGGGTAGACTCCGCCCCTTTTTCTCCCGCATGCCACCACCAACAACTACCTCTGCGTCTCTTGTTGGTCTCCCGCCGGGAAGGCATCAGATAGTGATTGTGAAAGTTGAAGAGAGACTAGAGAGACGATGGGCTCCAAGATGTTGCTCATGAGGAAAAAAAGAAAGAAATAATACTGAGGAAATTTTGAGCATTTTTGTATTTGTTTGTAGTGTCAGGAAGGATGGAACTGTTTTGGATTGTTGTATCTATCTCTCTCTCTCTAAAAGCAAACGCAAACATGTAAAAAAGAGAGGATCACAAAATTTGATACATTAAAAAATAAACAAATTGTTGTTCTTGACCTGATCTATGGGGGTCTCCCCCCAGCTGACGCTTTTGATGCATCTATCTCTCTGTGTGTCTCTAGGAGGTCTGTTTTGTTCGGTTCAGGTTGAAAAATGTAAGCAAAAGCTGGGGGAACAAGGGACCAGGGTTCAGCGATTGCGAAGTGCAGAAGGGTCTGGAATACCTAGGGCTGATCCTATCACTTGATCAGGAGAGTTGGGGAAAATAGGGGAATCCTATGGATCGGGTAGTAACATCTAGATCGGGTTGGGTTGAGGGGCCTAAAGTAGCTTGGCTTATTCGGAATATCATCGGTCAAGCTTAACCTGAAGCTCAGCCTCAGCCTCAGCCTCAGCCTCAGCCTCAGCCTCAGCCTCAGCCTCAGCTCACTTTTCTGAAAGTTTTCACCTTTTTTAAAAACTTTTTCAACGACCTTGTTCTCTCTCAAAAACCCAACCTATCAAAGTTGTCTCATTCTAGAAAAAAATAATGATGCAAACAAACAACAATTGATCTCTGTCTCTGTTTCTCTCTCTCCTTATCAACCTATAAAGATTGAGGGTGGGGGTCTAAACCTGTTTCTGATCTTCAAAGATGTCTCTTTGTATTATGTATACAGACTGGAAAATAAGGGACAAAGTACAGCGGTTGTTGGTCTCAAACCGTACATATATTCATATACAGATAAAGAGAGTCCACACTAGGACCAATCCGAGTAGAAGTTTCTGCAAAACGCTAAGCTCCTTAACCTAGTCGAAATCACCGTTTGGTCTCCGATCGTATGGTAGTGTTCATTTACGATCTACTGGCGCCTGCGCCTGTTGCTGATCCTCGAAATCAAACCACTAAACATGGCCCTAGCATGATCTTCAAACACGTGGCCTCTTCTTTAGAAGAAGTTCTTCTGCAACGTCTCCTAAGACAAGATCATTCCGCGCGGAATACAAATAAACCATTTGCCTTATCTTGATTGGCAACCATCAACGGTACAACAGAATACGAAATGTTTCGCAATACTTTTTCGATTCCCCACTCCGCAACGTCGGCTTCCGCAAAAGGTCACCCAGGAAGTGATGGACCGGTTCGAGATAAGGGTAGTTCTTCCGGGGTGGAAATGGACAAAAGAGGCTCTTGCTCATTTTGTCCAAATATTTGCTGGAGTTTTTTTTGGAGTGTTTGGAACCGATGATGGAGTGGCAAGGCAATACTTTGATGATATTTTCCTTGGTTACCAGGAGGTTGACTCATGGGGGAAGCTAGTTGTTGGTAAGGCTGTCTAAATTAGAACTACAGTGCTTTGGTCTTGCTACGTGGCTGAGATTGCTCATGCTGAACCAACTGGTTGTGGGGTGTTCATCAGTATTTCTACGTGGCAGGTGACTGAATTCTAAATCAGCCTGGTTGGTAACTTGCCCCGAGGAATGGCACATGACTGAAAACAGAAAAAAAACATGTAGCTCAATTATCTCGGTTACTGTAAGTGATATCAAAAATTAGTTAACTGGTAAAATGCAGGTCATGATATTTCTAATATTTTTGTAGTTGGCAAATTGTTCATATCTCTTATAGGGACCAAGATAAATCGGGTCAAAGGGGACACCTCTTTAGTAAGCGCCATTGGTGGTCGGACGAATGCGCGCCGGAAAGAGGTGCTAACTTTGAGTAAGCTTATCTCGGTTACTGTAAAAGATATCAGAAATTTGTTAACTTAAAAAATGTGGCTGATATTATGATAAACATTTTATCAGTTCACAAATTTTTGATATCTCTGATAGGAACCCAGATAATTGAGCTCAAATCTCTCAACCGCTATTCAGCCGCCAATCGCTCGCCAACCCAAAACTTCCTTTAAATTGAGCTCATGGAATGCTCCACTTGAATTGAGCTACGCAGCAGCTACCCTAATTCTTAATTTCTTCTAATTATGTATGTGTGTTCGTGTTCCCTTTTGAAGAAAGTGTGTTTAACGGACACAAAACACATTTTGAGTACAACATTCACATGGGCGGTCTTGGGAACAATGAACTTGAGACTTGAGACAGGTCAGAATTGGAGAAAATCAGAGTTTATGATCAAAAATAAGTACAAATTTGGCTTTTCCATTGTTTGGACTTGACCAACTTTACTAACCAGTATGCTTAAGTCAAATCTGCCTACAAAACACAATAACACTATTCGTAGCGTCGGCCCGATGAGGTAAAAAAAGGTGAAACAATAAAATACGGATTGTCTCCTTTTCTTCTTCTTCTTTTCCAGTCGTAAATATATGAAAAACTGTAGATCATCCTTCTCTCTCAGCTGTCACTGTTTTTTTGATCTATGATACTTTGTCGATGCGACGCGGCGGGACACAGCAACCACAGGCTTTTTCAACCAGTTTGTCTATTTTTGTCTAAAAGGTAACTACCGTCGGACTAAACCTTTTCAGCAGTGTGTATGTCTTGTTTGCGGTCGATGGTATTTCAGAGTGTATAAAACAAAATGTATTACAAACAACAAAATAGTCTAAGAAGAAGAAACAAGGTGTGACAAGGGATACGATCACATGGTGATCTGATCGTCGGTAAAGGAAGAAGCGTCTCGGATGGGAACACCATATGATTGGTATTAACAGTCTTGTTGTGTTGGTCAAGCTCTTCTTTTCTCTCGACGAAATGTTTGTATAGCGGTTTAGACCGACATAAAAAAAAGAAGTGGGGGAGGAAGAGTGAAGGGTTTTTTGAAACTATACACTACTTCTTGGTGTAAGAGGGCAAGGAACTTTTAGGGCAGAAGTTAAACTTTGGAACTTTTAAAAAATTATATGAAAAAGAAAGAGTTGCAAATTTTGGAAATTTTTATATCATTTTAAGGGGCCAATATAGTTTAGGTATACCGTATCTCCTCTAATAGGAGCTCACCCAAATTTGAGCATTTATCTCGGTTCCTGTAAGAATTATGAAGAATTTGTCAACTAATAAAATGTTTATCATAATATTACCAACATTTTATCAGTTGAATAATTTTTGATATCTCTCATAGAAACCGAGATAAATTAAGTCAAAGGTGGCACCTCTTTCGCATGCACCATTGTCGGCCGAAAGGGGTTCTACCTTTGGATCAATTTATCTAGTTTGTTGTATTAGATATCAAAAAAATGACTAACTGACAAAGTGTTTACCAAATTATCACTAACATTTTATTAGTTGATAATTTTTGATATATTTTACAGAATCCGAGATATATAGGCTCCAAGTTTGAGGTTAGGCTAGGTCCCATTCTATTAGAGTGTTTACGGTAGTTTTGGTCCTAGGGTATATATATGCGAAATCTAACATTTTCATGGAAAAACAAGATTACAGTAATCAGACCTAGTTGTGGAGTCTTCAGGAAGCCTGCCCTAGCGGGTCCTGGCACCATTAAAATGGTTCTTAGTTATGGCTCTAGCCTATTAGCTTAACATACTGGTCCATGGAGCCAATTCATCTGAAACCCGATTCCTTAATAGTGATACTTCAGGCTGATCCCGTCTGGGCTGTCGCCAGAATTGGGTTCAATTTGACCGTTGACCTTCGGGATACGGTACCTTTACAAGGCTCTCTCTCTCTCTCTCTCTCTCTCTCTCTCTCTCTCTCATTCAAATTGCATCATGTTTCAAACTCTCCTATCGGACCATCGGCGTCTGTCTTCCTATTTCGCAATACCCTCTTTTACCGGTCACTATTCAAATATACGACCGGACCACTAGAGTTGTTTACTTGCGTATTGCGTCGCTATTATTAATTGTCCGTCGACTTCCTTATAATCCTTTTCGAAAAGATGCGTATATTGCGTAGCGCGGTATACTGTACGCATGTATAATTAGGATAGACGCAACAGATGGTACAGGTTCAATGGAATTTAAAAAAAGAGCTAGGATTTGAGTTAATTTAGATATAAAACTACTTCGTAGCTATAATTACACTACAATGTGCAAGATTGCGCAAGCCTGTTCACTCCCATTCAGCGAAGATGTTACGGTGGCTTGGTGGTTTTATTGAAGCAGAGAAAAGCGAAAGTAATTGGGTCTTCAGAAGCTGCTAAATGCGTTTTGCAGAAAATGGCATTGTATGAATCAGACGATTCAGAATCGTTGCGTCCTCCTACGTCATCATCAATGCCGCCGCCGGGGCTGGCCGAATGCCAATTATTTATGGACCGGATTACCGTTACGGTTTTTGTACTCTTTGTGTTGTACCGTTGCCTACGTCATCAGGTCGGGATGAGTCGTGATGACGTCGGCATCGGCCAGCGAGTCTAGATCATTTTTGAGTCATTTTGGGTTGGGTGGTTACGTGAGAAGCAAATCGTTTTACGAGAAGAGTCAAGCCCTTTTTCTGATAACAAGAAAAGATAGTGGTGATAAGACTTCGGAGAGGAGCATTATGATATTATTAAGCGAAAAATTGTTGCAAAAATGGCGCCATGATGGTCATAGAGGATGATGATGATGATCATGATGATGATTCTGACCATTATCAACAATTTTACGATGGCGCCATCAGGAGAAGCTCCGGGAAAAAATTTGTGCGGGAAGTTGAAGAAAACGTAACAGGGGTAGAGGGGTGGTCAGATTGACAGTTGGGTCTAGTCAAGAGAAGCTGGCACTATAGTACACTTCAAATCCTATTATCTCGGTCCCTGTGAGAGATATCAAAAAGTTGCTAACTAATAAAATGTTTGAAATTTAATTTTATACATTTTTTCAGTTCACAACATTTTTCTATCTCATGTGGGAGCCGAGATAACTACAGTTCAACCGCTGATGCTTGCTGTCTCTCTCTTCTCGCGTTCAGCTCTATTACCTAAGCTTCCGTACTATCTAAAAAATGTTAACTAACAAGATGTGTAAAATTTCAAATGACACATTTCATTAATTGGCATTTCTTATGTATCTTTACTCTGAGCCGAGATAATTAGTGCTTAACAAACAGTAGATCATTTCGAAAGTTCATGTTATTGTATGCGAACTGTGTCAAATGCCCTTGTTGTTACGTCAACACTAAGCCTCGTACCTACAATAATATTTTTGAATATGTTCTACGTTTTTCGTCGTCCTCGTCGACATGTTCAAAATGGAGAATTCTTCTCATATGCGTCATGCGTATTGTTTCATGCAAAAGCAGCGGACGGAGAGGATGATTCATCCCACTTTTCACCTTCCGAATCTCTTTCTCCTGAAAGGGGTCCCGCGCGGTGCGCGGAAACGATAATTAGATTGTGATAAGATATGCAAATGATTATGAAATTTCTCTCTTTTTCTTATATGTGTCTTTGTTGAGGTACATTGGAATGCGGGCAATGCGAAGAAGCTAGATGGGGGAGAGGAGACACAATTTGAGTCAGAAACGGAGAAAGAGAATTAGATGGAAAACAGTAGGAGGGGGGCAAACAGAAGAAAATTTTTATTTTTTTAAATCCTACTCATTGAATGTTTATTTTTAATTGTAAAAATGTTGAAACTTACTATAATACCTGTAACAGAATGATTCACAAAGGGTTAGCTGCCTTTCAACTTTGAGTCAGTTTATCTCGGTTCCTATAAAAGATATCAAAAAATGGTCAACTAATAAAACATTTTTGAAATTATAATGAATATTTTGTCAGTTGACTATTTTTTGATATCTCCCACAGGAACCTAGATAAATTAAGTCAACAGTGGCGCCTTTTGGTCGTCGGCCAAATTCGCGCCCGAAAGGAGTGCTAACTTTGAACCAATTTATCTCGGTTCCTGTGAAAGATATGGAAAAGAACGTAATTAACAAAATGTTTAAAATTTTATAAAAAATGTTTTTGTAGTTTGCTACTTTTTGATATCTTTCACAGGAGCCGAGATAAATTGACTCAAAGTTTGTTATCAGAAACGAGCCTATTAAGGAAGAAACTTTTTTTGACATTTTCACAGGAAGGAACCCTTTCTAACTCTTTTGATAACATTCCTGCGAACATGTCAATATATCGGAAGAATTTTCATTTTATCAAAAAAAGGTTCTAAAAAGGTTCTACCGGTAGGGGAAGTGATTCATTAAGGTTAGTGAAAAGTTTATGACTGTTTTTGCGGAAACAATAAACAACAAAAGGAAGAGTTTTATTCACGGTTATTGATAAGAGAGAATAGGAACTAAATTTCGAAACTGCTTGAAATGACTTGAAAAATTATTGAAGATAATTTTGAAATAAATATTCTTAGAATGAAACTGGGGGGAATTTGGGAAATGGTGAAGTTACCGTAAAAGTTCTAACTTTTAACTTTGAGCAAATTTTTCTTAATTTCTGTGAAAGGTATGAAAAAGATGTTAACTAACAAAATGTTGCTTGAATTATTATAAACATTTTATCAGTTGACAAAATTTCGATATCTTTCACAGGAAGCTAATTAGATTATGTCAAAGTTAAGGGGCATCTTAGGTATTGATATTGTAAACGGTGAAATTTAGGACAGCATTTTTTAGTCTAAGCTTTGCTTTTTATTCAAAATGATAAGCTTAAAATTGTGATCCCAACGGTACAATATTCATTGAGTATAGCTCAAAATGAACCGAGTTATGATTGTTTTTTTTTATTTTCAATGTTCTTGACATTTTTAAAATTCCAGGCAATTTCAAAATATTATTTTTCCAAAATAATCGTTTTGAAATTATGATTCCTTGACCAAAAAAGTTATCAGTTATTTTTGAAATTTCGAAAATTTCAAAATGCTCTGAAAATAGAAAATTTTCGGTAACGATCAAAAACCATGATCAATCTGAAACTAAAAATCTGTTGTTTTACCGAAACTTCCAGTTATTTTTCAGAAAAAAAAATCAGAGATCTGAAACATGATTTGTCAAATTTCAGATCATCGGAAAATTTGAAAAAAAAAACAATTTTTTTGCACCGAGTACAGTCTACTTTGTATATATTTTTGCCGAAACTTCCAATGTTCTCTGTACACTTCGACGCTCAAAAACCAGAAACTTATTTTTTAATGGATTTCGCAGAGTGATCATGTTCAAGATCACCAAACTGATCGCTTATACTTTTTTGTTTTTCTGACATTGACCTAAATTTTGAGGGGATTTACCGCTCTTATCAGAACGGCTAGACTGATAAAACTGTTGTTAATATAATTGTTTTTAGTTAAAGTGTGTTTAATCTATGTTTGCTGCTAAAAGGACAGGTACTTTGGGGTTTTTTGACGATGTTTTTATTTGGTAAAACTGGAATGGAGGGTTTGGTTTTGAACATTTTCAAAGGGAAATTAGGTTATCGAGGAACCGAACTTTTGGGCAAAATATTTGAAGAGCTGCGCCTCTGCCGGCTGAGCTGAGCGGTCGCAGTTAGCTCATGCCGACCGATAAACAACTTCAAATGCGTTTATCTCGGTTCCTGTCAGAGATATAAAAAAGTTGTCAACTGATAAATTGTTTATCATGAGATCATCAACATTTTGTGATGATCACTTTTAGATATTTTCTACAAGAACCGAGATATATAGGCTCAAAGTAGAGAGTATAAAAATTTCAATATATTCATTTAACTTGAATTTAACTTTATTTTCCAAAAGTTAATTTTTGAGACCCGGTATTTTTTCGGTCTATCTCAGAACATAAAATTTCATAAATTGCAGGAATGTATGTTTGTCCGGGTGTCCTTTATTTCCTTTTTCAGACAGACACACGTGGGCCTAGTCAAGCATACAGAACACAAATCTTACAATTCGCTAGATTCTAAATTTACCAACTACTAACAATTCTGTTCGGTAGATTGTACAATACACTTTTTTTTATATCACAGCGGCAATTTTATGGGAACGATTCGCTAGATTTCTGTAGTGGCGTTCTTTGGTCGAAGAATGATGCAAAGGTTTTGAAGAAGGGAGATATCTCAGCTGACAGCAAAGAAAGAAATTATCAATTAATGAAATATAGAAAATAACATTTTACACATTTTGCTAGTTGTCAACATTTTGATATTTTTTACAGGAACCGAGATAATAAAACTGAAAGTTACGGGGGCGGAACCAGCGTGTTAGTCCAATAGTTCGAACCCCAATTATCTCGGCTCCCAGTTGAGATAGAAAAATGTGTTTGAATAATAAAATGTAGAAAATAACATTTTACACATTTTGTTAATTGACAATTTTTTGATATCTTTTACAGGAGCCGAGATCAAGCGCATCAAATTTAGGGGACCATTCTGCCGCGAGCTCGGCAGGACCTCTCAACTTTGAATCAATTTATCTCGATTTCGGTAACAGATATACAAAAAACATCAACAGACAAAATATTGCTGCTTTTATGATAAACATTTTTTTAGTTAACATTTTTTTGATATCTCTGTTGAAAACCAAGATAATTAGGTCAGAAGTTTGGTAGAGCTAATTCTTCAGAAGACACTTACAGTTAGCTTTGGAAATAAAGTAGTGAATTAGGCGAATGCGATTAAGCAAATTAGGCAATTATCAGGCAAATACGAAACTCTAAGAAATCGAAAAAGTATATCAAACTATGAAATGCTGCAAATTCGTATTTATATTTGCTCAGTTTTTGTACAGTCCCCGTTCTTTGAAAAGTGATTTTCAAAGAAAGGTTGCGAAACTCCCATTGTTATTTCCGGTCACTTTTGCACACAAGGACATATAAACAAAACCATCTTTTCGTTTTTTTCTTTTCTTTCTCTCTTATCACAATGAACTTTATATTTGGGGTGTGTGAGTAGAGAGCGTCTGGACAAAATTGGATGATGAGAAAGAAATTGACGAATTTCAGTAATTTCGAAATATTTCGACAGTTTTTTCTTGGTTTTCTTTCTACGAAGAGTGACTTAAGATGGGCAATAATATGGGGGACATTCTTAAAGAACCCACCTCAAAAACGTCCAATTTATGCTGCTCCTTTTTGATTTTTGCCTCAAAAGTGAAATGGAATGCGGCGATGCTTCTGGCTTCCCGACGACTCGATTTCAGCATTGGCAATAGTCTGAAAATAACTTCCTAGACCAATTAAATCATTCCTGCTTACCTCTCCAACCAATCCTTTGGTCTTCCCTGAGAGTATTTCCCATGCTCCAGGGCAAATGTAGCGGGATCATGAGACTGAAGGAATGGCTCGACTAACTTCAGAGTTCCAGTTTTGATAACAGCTGGTTCGAATTCTTTGACACTTGCCAGCGTACAGGTCGCCAGACAAGCATAGTAGCGGGTTACATCGTCTGCCTGACTAGCCAGAAAGAATAACCAGTCTGGAACTTTCTTCTGGATAATCTTCTTTTTTCCTTCGAAACAGGAGTAGAGAGCGAGGTTGGCCATTCCAAGAGCAGCATGTCGGAGGATGTCAGGACAGCCAGTGGCTCGTTTGAAGGTGAGAATGATGTGCTCGATGACGTCAGACTCGATTAGGCTGAAAATAATTAGAGGTTAATTAGAGATGGGGGAAGTGAAAAAAATAATTTTCTCGAAATTTTTCTTCTTGAGGAGTTGAACTTGTAGGCAAACGTTAGAGGTGCCGCGCTGCTACCGCAGCTTGCCGAACGCTCCTATTCTTGCACTTTGAGCTTAATTATCTAGGTTGATATGAGAAATATCAAAAATTTGTCAATTGATAAAATGTTTGTCTTGATTTATAAATATTTTGACAGTTGACAGATTTTTGATATCTCTTACAGAAATCGAGATAATTGAGCTCAAAAAGATGCTAAATTTGAAAGATCATGAATCTCTACATAAGCCTCTTAACCCAAGTTCTACTGGATCACAATTTAAGGAGACCTACCCAATTTCAAGATGTTTAGATTCTTAAGGCTTCTAGAAAGTTATTAAACACCGAATTTCCCATTAGCCTAACCTGTGATGCCCTGGAAGGTCCAGGATAACGGAAAGGTCAAACTGAAACATTACAATAAAACCATGTTAATCATAATGGCATCGACCGTACCACATGCTGAGGTAAGATACTCGTTCAGACTCAATTTCTACCCGATTCCGTTTTCAGTGCATTATCATCAATGGCACCGAAACTTGTGATTGGACTACTACGCATAAATCTCGTACCATCTCCGTCCTATTGCTCATCATTATTCTCGGCTCGATTTGATTTTGCCTTATGTTCAACGCCATCGTCACAGCGGTTATTTACAATAAGCAACAGGAAAATGGTTGGAAATCTAATCAAATCTTCTACATCTCCAGCTAGGACAGCTCAGAGTAATCATTTGGAAATCGAAATTCCGAATAAGGAAAAGAAAAATGATTTGAGCAGTGATGAAAGTGAAGATGGATCTACTGAGAGGGATGAAGAAGATCCTGGATTGAGAGTCTAGATTTTTTGATTTTATGCAGTAATAAAGTTTAGTTAATTTTTCTTCTTTATCGCCTAAAAATGTCTTCTGAAAACTATTCCCAATTTAAGTATCATTTTTGAAATTTCCATGCTAAAAACCACGCTGCTAGCTGGCTTCCACTCGGTCAGTTCAATAGAGCGGTCCACTCGGCCAGTTCAATAGAGCAGTGATGCTACGAATCTTGGAATAAACATGATTTTCCAGTATTAGCGTTTCCATAAAAATGGCGGTAAGTTGTTTCTTTTGTGCTCCACTCCCTTAATTGTTCCAGAAAACCACTACTGACGCCAGTCTCACTCCTTGGGGCATTGCGGCGCTATGGATATTTGTGAGTATTGGAGTTTGCTGTTGTCTTTCTAGCATCACCGGGGTCATTATTTTCTTGGTGACGAGAAATCGAAAAAAGGATGCGCCTGTGGTTATTAATGGTAAGTCATAGGCTTTGTGACCCCGTAGATCAGCTGGTTGTGGCGCTGTACCTTTAATATTACGCCTAGGGGTTTAATTCCGAGGCTTTAGACTAAAATTTAAAAGCTGTACTCTTAAAATTGTCCCACGAGGAACGGAACCCTGATAAAGAAGACAATCCTAATGAAAAATAGTATTTTCAGCCGCCCCAGCAGCAGCTCCTGCCCCAGTTGTTATCCACAAGGCTGCTCCAAAGAAGAGCAAGAAGACGTCAACGACGGGCGGTACTAGTGAAATGAATACGGATCTTAAAAGTGAGGATAATGATCCAGCAACTGGTGTTTAACTTGATGTTGTGAAAAATTTCTAATTGTTGTTTAATAAATAATTGATAACGGTCTATATTGTACTGATTGTGAGAAACATGAAAACTGATAAATTCAAAAAGCTCTTTTATTGGAAAATTTGCATTCAAATCCATTTTCAATTTATTTAGGTACTTCAAATTTCTTTTTCGCTTAGTTTAGAACATTTTTGAGCATTTTAAGCCATTTTTAGACCAAACACTTTTGATCCGTTCTTCGTCCGTACTTCGTCCGTTTAGGCAATTTCAGACTGATTCTGTCATGTCAGGATTATTTGAAGCTATTCATTAATTTAGGCATGTTTCAATACCTTATCTCCAAAAGTTCTGATTTTCAAAAAAAAATTTGCCGAAATTCTTAACCATGCTAAAAAGGGTTAGGTCACTGGTCTCTCTTGTAGACTAATTGATTGTTGGAATCTCAACAATTTCATGACAGTGGAAGAGACAAAATAGCGGTAAGTTTGAAGTCTCTGAGCTCAGTTCCTATAAATGATATCAAAAATTTGACAATTGATAAAATTTTTATCAAAGTATTGCCTAAATTTTATCAATTGATATAATTTTGATATCTCTTACAGGAACTGAGATAATTCAGCTCAACAAATGTCGCTTCAGTAAACGACCACTGAGGATCCCTACCCAGTAATGAACTTCTTCGTCTGGCTTGCAATAGAAATTTTTCTCACTATTTGTTGCTTTTCCATCATTGTTTCCGCTGTCGTCGTGGGCATTAAATTGTCTCAAAGAAAGAAGGATGTGATTGTTGTGAATAGTGAGTAGAGTTTGGTAGATACGCTCTATTGAGAATCTATAGCTCAGCTCGTTGAGGCACTAAGCCACTAAAACTTTGCTTAGGAATTCGACTCCGGGGATTCTAACAAAGAAGCCAATTCTTATAAAATAATAGTTTCAGCATCTCCAGCAGCTAGTCCAGCTTCCGCTCCAGATGTTAACCATAAGGCTGCTTCGAAGAAGAGCAAGAAGAAGTCAAAGACGGGAGGTACAAGTGCAATGAATTCTGAACCCTCAAAACCCGAGGAAGAGGATCCAGGACTTGGAGCTTAACTTGGTTTTTTTTATTTCTAAAATCCGCCCTTTCTACTCGTTTGGTTAAATAAATCCATTTGATATAGTGATAGCTAGATTTGACTTTTTGACTCCGACAATTTTTGTCAGGCAAAAGCAACTTTCCAATAAATTTAGGAATTTTAAATGTTTGTTTTGATTAGTTTGGCCGTTTTCGAGCAACTTAAGCCATTTTTGAGCCGAAAAGTTATGAGCAGATTTTTGTCCGTTTTTCGTCCGTTTAGGCAATTTCAGACTGATTCTGTCATTTCAGAATTATTTGAAGTTATTCATTGCTTTCTCCAAGTTTTAGTACCCTTTTTTCTTATCTCCAAAAGTTTTTATTTTCTTTAAAAATTCGCCGAAATTCTTAACCATGCTAAAGGGTTAGGTCACTAAACCAGTGGTCTCTCTTGTAGACTACTTGATTGTTGGATTGTCTCAAAACGTTCATTACACTGTATGATACAAAATGGCGGTAAGTTCGAAGTCTCTGTGCTCAGTTCCTATAGGAAATATCGAACATTTGTCAAGTGATACAATTTTTACCAAAATATGATCAGTATTTTACCAGTTGACAGATTCTTGATATCTCTTACAGGAACTGAGATCGTTAAGCTGAACAAATATTTCTTCAGAAAGCGACCACTTTGGACCCAGACATCGTAGGGAGCAGTTTTTTCATCTGGATTTCAATTATTGTCACTATCTGTTGCTTTTGTATCAGTGCTGCCGCTATCATTGTGGCCGTTATAATGTCTCGAAGAAAAAATGATGTGGTTGTTGTGAATAGTGAGTTGAGTATACTTGCAACCGGGGATTTGCCGGGCCCTTTGCGGGCCTTGCCATAGTTTCTTCCAGAAACAATATTTTTAGATAAACTGAATTAAGTATAATAGAACTCGCCGAGTACTACAAAATGATACTATTTGAAGCACTGTGTCTTGCTTATGAACAAAGTTACAAGTCATAAAGTGGCCGGGCCTTGTCGCGAAGGCCGGGTCTCTGTTTTTGTCTGTAACTTTGTTCATAAACAAGATACCGTTTTCAAAATAATATCATTTGGTAGATACGATCTATTGAGAACCCGCGTAGCTCAGCTGGTTGAGACACTAAACCCCGAAAATTTTGGCTAGGAGTTCGACTCCGGGGGATTCTGACAAAGTAGCCAATTCTAATAAAAAAATATTTTCAGCAGCCCCAGCAGCTAGTCCAGCTCCCGTTTAACTTGACTTTAAAAAAAATCTTCTATTTTTTGTTTAATAAATAATTGATAACGATCTATATTGTACTGATTGTGAGAAACATGAGAATTAATACATTCAAAAAGTTATCTTTTTGGAAAATTTCCATTCAAGTCCATTTTTGAATTAATTCAGGCTTTTCAAACTTTTTTTGATTAGTTTGGAACATTTTTGAGCAATTTAAGTCATTTTTGGGCCAAACACTTTTGATCCGTTCTTCGTCCGTTTAGGCAATTTCAGACTGATTCTGTCATGTCAGAGTTATTTGAAGTTATTCATTGTTTTAGGCAAGTTTCAGTTGGTGGGAAAGGTAAGAGGTTTTTCATACAAATAACTACCTTAAAACCTCTAATAGAAGGGTCGCATAACTTTTAACATTGAGCCAATTTATCCCAGACCAAATGCAAGATATCAAAAGTAGGTCAAACGAGAAAAACGTCTTGATATAATGATAAAAAATATCAGTTCACACATTTTTGATATCTTGCATAGGAGCCCAGAAAAATTGGCTCAAAGTTAAAAGCTAGGAGCTCTTCTCATACCGGTTACAATAAATTGCTAGGTTTACACAAACATTTTTCAGGTTCTACAGGCACCGCGTCGGTATAATCTCTAGAAGGATCTCCAGATTTTGATGCCTAACATGGTTTTCTTTTCAAAAATTTATCCCAAGTTTTTTACTAGTAATTTTTTAATAAAGTGATTCGTATTTTCTGATCCAGATACCGTACATGTTAAGCTCAATTATCTCGGCTACTGTAAAAGATATCAAAAATCTGTCAACTAATAAATTATTTATCATAATATTATCAATATTTATCAGTTGACAAATTTTTAATATCTCTGATAGGAACCGAGATAATTGAGCTTAAGCTCTACAGTGTGGGGCCCTTCTATTTTACGGTATTTAGTTTTTCTTGTTGGATTAGTAGCAAGGGCACCGGAACATTCAGAGGGGGTTCTAGAGCATCGAAATCTATCAAAAAATCCACCTCTTCTTCAGTTCTCGGAAAAAATGGCAAAGGTATGTGTAAATTAAATTTCTCTACATATCCTAACTTTCTAAAATTTTCGGTTTCCACGACTACAATTGATGTGACAGTAGGCGCATGGGTTCTAATTCTGGGAATCATTGGAGCGATTTGTTGTAGTTGCTGTCTGATTGGAGGAGGGATCGCTTTGTATTTTATGCTTCGGAAAAATGAGCAACCGATTTTTTTGAATAGTACGAATCCTGGAGCGGCACAACCGGGACAACCAATCATAGTTACTAAGGGTTAACTTGTTAAATAAAGTTTTTGAAGTGTACTTGATTGTTTATATCCAGAGCATATCTGGTATGTCTAGGTTTGAGCCAAATCGAGCCACCAATGGAAAAGTTATGAGCGCATGATGGTACTTATGGTATTATGGTACAAAATGACTAACCTTAACGAAACTGCATTACTGTGCTTGAACAAACTCTCCATCAAACTCAAACTCAGTCTCTGTTGATCCGGCGTCTTTGTCATCTTCATGGCAACCGTCATTATCTTTTTGACGTAATTCTAAAAGATTTATCTATAGAGCGAACTTAAATGTATTCTTACCTTATTCACAACAAAGTCCTGATTGGCTCCAAACATGCATTCCTCCAGAACTTTTCCACAGGACAGCTTCACTTGATCACAAGACGTTCCAGAGGTACTTGTGAACATTTTGATGAGCTTATCAAAGTAGTCACGATCCCGAAGGTAGTCACAAAGACCGTTGACTAGGTCACATGACACTTTTGGTGTCACCCATGCTTTTTTCATTATTTTGATGCATATTGTGCAGCCCTGAAATTTGGAAACCATTAAAATACCGTATATAGAAGGGTACCTTAAATTTGACTCAACTTATCTCGGTCCCTGTAAGAGATATCGAAAAGTAATCAACTGAAAAAATCTTTATTATAATATCAGAAACATTTTATCAGTTGACACATTTTTGACATCTTTATCTTGAACCGAGATAAATCGGCTCCAAGCTTAGAGACCCTGCTGGGTTCGCGACATAAGGGTTCTCTAACTTCGATCCAGTTTATCTCGGTCCTTGTAAAATACATCTAATATTTGTCAACTAACAAAATGTTTATCAAAAAAACATTTTATCAATTCATCACTTTTAAATATCTCTCAGGAATCGAGATAAATCGGGTCAAAGCTTACTCGTTTTACAGTATCCACAAATTTCTCACCTCAATGATTTTCTCATCCGACGCAGGCACATGAGAGATTAGCTCGAATGCTCTATCCACAAAAAGTTGGTACTTGGATAGTTTGGTCTTCATCGCCATCATCATCTGATGTTCCGTATTTGACTGTTTCGTGATCACCGATGGATTCACCACCGAATCCTGTTGTGTCAAAGAGAATCTTGTTGTGCCCGATGTGATTCGCTGGTCCACTGGAGACAACTCATCCATGTGAACTTTTTCAGCAGCCGGTAAACTTGCTCCAGCAGTGGAGCCTTCAGATTTGAATCTTCGATATTCGGAGTCCTTACGTTGGCTATTGCTACCGTAGACTTCCTCTTCGGAGCCGTTACATGGGGTGGAGAGACTTTGTTGGAGACGGGACTCGTTTATCTGAATGAAGTTTTTGTTGTTTTAGGCCACGTTGGATTTGGAGCTTACCAGGTTAGATGCAGAATGGGCCGGGGACATTCTACCTTGACCAAGTGGGGTTCCATTTGATAATATTGTAGGTGTTCCGGTCCCAGACGCAGGGTACACATCTCCATTTATCGTTGGGGCAGGCTGGAAGAATTACAGTTAAATATTGAAGCCTCCCGAAAAAAATTTGAACCAACGGGCAACATGTTAAGAGCGCCGTACCGCAATAGCCTGCACTTGAGTTCAATTATCTCGGTTCCTATAAGAGATTTCCAAAATCTATCAACTGATAAAATGTTGGTAATAGTATGATAAACACTTTATTAGTTGACAATTTTTTCATATCTATGAGGATAACCGAGAAAATTGAGTTCAAAGTTCAAAAAAAGTTACCTGAGTTGGGAAGGGCGGTGCAGACTTTGGCGGCAGAGGTACAGTAATCAGGGGAGTGTTGGACGTTGGTGAGGGAGGGGAGCTGGGGCTGGAGAAGTCATCGTCGTCGTCGATTTCGAAGAAGGCGTCATCGGTTCTGAAACAATATAATTATGCATTGATTGGAGGGGAATATGTAATTGTAGTTTGTTGTGGTTTTCCTGATTTTCAGGTTTTTAAGAGAGGTTTTTGACCTGATACACTTCATTTTCTAAAAGAGATATTGTGCAAATAAAAATTTTGTACATTTTATCAATTGACAACTTTTTGATATCTTCAACAGATAAATTAGGTGAAAGCTAAAAGTTAGAGTGAGTCTCCGGTGGCTGCGCGGCACCTATAACTTTGACCCAATTTATCTCGGTTCCTACAACATATATCAAAATGTTATCAACTAACAAAATGTTAATAATATTATCAGTAAAAGTTTATCAGTTGACCGCATTTTGATATCTATTACGGGAGCCGAGATAAATTAGGTCAAAGTTGAAGTGTGAATTATTGTCAGCCGGGTTCACCTCTAACTTTAACGCTTTTTATCTTGGCCAAAGTTTGGGGAACCTCTTTTTTCAATTTTCAGGCTTTTTTGTATTACTTGATGATTAAATTATGAATATTTCGTATTTTCTTGGGCGGCGATGTGTTGGAAACCATTGTCGTTGTTGCTGTCTTCTTATCACCGCCGCCTCGAGTATTATGCCCAGCAGTGGCGATCTCCAGGATTCTGATTTCTTGGAATTTTTCGATTTTCAAAAAGAAAAAAGGCGAGAGTAGGTATAAGTAGTAAGTAAAATGAATGTGGGGAAAAAAACAGAAAAACAAGAAAAAAAAGAAGAGTCTTAAGAAAACGAGAAGGGTCCGTCCTCTTGTCCTTTTCTTTGGGTCCCATCCCTTCTCTAGTACCCTCCCCTCCTCTCTGTTTTTCCGTTTTTTTCCTTATTTTCTCTCTCATTAGGCATTCATGAGCGGTGTGTGTGTGCTATGTGTACGTACGTAAAACGAAGCATCAAGTAGAGGAGATCCACGAAATAATAGTAAAAAATAGTATAGAAAATCTAGGAGACGTAGAGGAATTTTTGTTCTCGGGAGAAGGGAGGAATATATGGAAAAGAAGAAGAAGAAGAGCAAAGAAGAAGAGAGGAAATGCTCAACAATTTCGGGCCTCTGTTGGATATTTAATCCAAATGTTTTCGCACCCCGTCGCCGCTTCTATTGCTCATCATCTTTTTCTCTTTTTTCTTGTTTGGAGCTGTTTGGAGAAATCTGCTTCGGAGGAATCATGCCAATTTTGGGAAAGCTAGAGAGATTGAGGATAGCAGATTGAGGATAGAGAGGTTTAGAGAAACGAGAGTAAAGTGTTTTTGATATTTTTGGATTGAGGAGAGGGATAAAACCTATAATTTTCGTGATATTTACTTCTGGGGTGGAAGTTGGAAGAAGAAGGAAATCGAAGTTTGGAGGGTTGCAACGATTTTAGTTTGGTGAGGCTGTCCAAAAAATTTGAAGATTGAAATTCCCGGTTTTTTAGATTAGAAAAGTATTTAGTTAGAGCTTGAATTATCACATTTTCTTGAATTCCATTTTTTGTCTGTTTGTCCAGATTTCCTGATCTTTTCTACCGTAATACCCCTATTCTTCGACCCAACTTATCTCGGTTATTTTAAAAGATGTCAAAAAGTTGCCAACTGACAAAATGCTTATCATATTATCAATAACATTTTATCAGTTAATTACATTTTGATATCTTTCACAAAAACTGAGATAAATTAGGTCAAAGTTAGGGGTGCCGTGCTGCCACCGGCTGACGCTCAATCACACGTAAAACTTTGATCCGATTTATCTCGGCTCCTAGAAGAGATATCAAAAAGTTTGTAACTGATAAAATATTTGTAATTTTATGATAAAAATTGTAGTAGTTGATAACTTTTTGATATCTTTCACAAGAAGCGAGATAAATTGAGACAAAGATAGGGGTGCCGCCACCGGCTGACGCTCAATCACACTTTCAACTTTGACCTCATTTATCTCGGCTCCTGTAAACGATATCAAAAAGTTGTCAACAAATGAAATATTTTTCATATTATCAATAATATTTTTTCAGCTTTCAGTTTTTTTATATTTCTTACAAAAACCGAGATAAATTGGGTCAAAGTTAGGAGCCCTTCTATTACAGGATTTCCGGATTTAAAAAAAAATATATATTAAAAAATGACGTAAATCAGGAAACGGACAATGAAAAAAAAAAATGAAAATCACAGTTTTTTTCCAGAAAAAAAAATTCGTAAAATCTAAAACTTGACTTTTCCAACATTTTCAATATTTTCAGAGCTATTAAAAAACTATGAAAAGTCACTTTTTTCATTTTTTCCCCTCTCCTTTTATTACTAGTCTATAATTGTTGGGTATCACAGCGAAACGTAGCAGAACAGAATTCAGATCAAATGATTTCACTTTTTGTCGTATTTTTTATTTTAAAAATCGACATCATCATTTGAAAAACCTAAAAGTAGAATCGCGAAGAAAGCAAAAAGTGACGAGTGATTTTTTAAAATTTCCTATAAAAGTAGAGGAAAATGCTCTGAGAGGCCTAACTCGAAGCCTTAATATTAATTGAATTAATGAGTTTTTGGATTCTTGGGAGATCGAAAAACTCTGGATTTAGATTTTAGTACAAATTGGGAAAAAAGGAAACTTCACAAAAAATTTTTAGGAAGTTTTTTGACAAGTCGTAAATCAGTCAGGAGAAGATGTGTCATAAAAAAGTTTGAATTTTCGGTCTTTTGAATTTAAAAAAAAGTTAAATTTTTAAAAAAAAATTCAATGAAAAAAAAAATTTTTTAGCTAGCCAAAAAAAAGCGAACGGAGAAAAAATAATTGGAGTTTTTGTCTTTTTTCTTCTTTAGTCAAGAAAAAATTTCAGACAAAAGAGAACACAAGGTAATTATTGTTCTTGAAAATATTCTTTTAAAAAAGAATCCAATTTTCAATTCCAAAAAATATTCTGGAGCCCCAACAAAAAAAGGACATGCCTGAATGCTCAAAACCATAAAAAAAGTTGCTCCTCATGGAAAATGTGTCTGGGTCTCTCATTGAACTGTACTATTTCTATTTTGTGGAATAATAAAATGGTAAAAGGAAAAGAATGAGAAGAAATTGGAAAAAGGGGAATTGGAAAAAATGGAGAATTGTTGGAAAACAAATTATTCAAGGATTAGCGAGTGGAAATTGACGTCTTCTTAAGATTTGAGAAAAAAAAAAGAGAATCTTTGTTTTTCTGAATGTTTCTATTTGATCGGCAAAGCAAAATACTATAATGACAGAAATATACGCGAAAGATGAAGGATTAGCAATCTGGTGGTTTGGGGGGGGGGATTATTGGCTCCGCCCACTTTCTTGGGACAATTAACTGGGGATGGTCTTTGGTAGACCAGAAAAGATCTTGAGAGTCTTGGAAAATGGGGACTTGAGAAAAAAAAGTTCTTTGGGGTTTGAAATTCTTTTTCAAAAAATGTAATTTCCAAGATGCTGCGAAAAGGAATTTCAAAATTTCTGAATTCCTGAATTCCTGAATTTCAGAGTTTCTGAATTTTTGAATTTCTGAATTCCTGAAATTTCAGAATTTCTGAATTTCTAAATTTCTAAATTGTCAAATTTTTGAAAATTGTAATTTTTTAATTTTCGAATTTTTGAATTCCAGAGTCGAATTTTCGATTTTGAAATTTTGAAATTTTGGAATTTTTAAATTTTTGAAAGAAACCGAAAATAAAGATTTGGAAGAAAATTTAAAAAGTGAAAAAAAGAATATTTTGGAAAAAAGGTCTAGACCCATATTTCAAATTTTGGCGAAATTTAAAAAAAAGGGACAGGTTTTTCCTGAAAAAAATGACTAAAAATTTTAAGCTGAAATTTAATTTCGGAATTTTTCAGATAAAATCGAATTTCAGATTATTTAAAAAATCCTGAAAATGAAAATCCCCCTCTGGCTCTTTTTAAATCAGATTAATTTTCTAGGTCACATTCTTCTTTTTATTATCATTGCAAAGAATTCAAGTGATAACGATAATGCGGTGATAAAACAAACTCAATTATCAATTAGGACACTTTTGGAAACTTTTTCAAAAGAAAAGTTGAATTCAAAAAGTCAGAAAATCTAAGCAAACACACCCAGAGTGGTGGCGTAGTTTAAAACAATGCCAAAAAATCCAGTTCGAATTTTTCCGATTTCAAAAAAAATTTGAATTTCAAATATCTTTAGTTTTTTAGTCAACAGCTGAGAGCGGGAGAAAACTCAAAAAAAGAGAACAGACAGAAATCGAGAATCATTTTTCTGTTTGTTGACGTACGTCGTCAGTTGGGGAGAATCGGGAAAAAGAAAACATTATTTATCATAGGAGGGGGAACATATTGTATAGGAAGTGGTGATACATACAGTCCTGGAGATGAAAAAAAAAGTGTGAAAAGTATTCCAGAAATTTCTTTTCCCCCGGATTGGTGGGCGGAACTATTTTTATTTTGTTGATACATTTTGTATTTTTTATCTTTTTTATTGTTCAAGATAAGCTTCTGTAAAAGCTCCGGAATGTTAAAATTAGAGTTTTTGGAAAATTTGACAAACAGTAATTAAAATTCGAAAAAGAACAGAGTCATTAGTCCCGAAATTTTAGGGTATAAAGCTTAAACCTACTAATAGAAGGGCCTCGTAACTTTGACTCATAGACAGATTTTCTCGGTCCCTGTCAAAGATATCCAGAAGTTGTTAACTGATAAAATATTTATCATAATTTCAAAAAGATAGTATCAATTTATTACTTTTTGATATCTCTCACAGAAACTGAGGTAAATTGAGTCAAAGCTCGTGACATCCTCCCAAGCTCGCGACAGAAGGGCCCTTAACTTTGACCCAGATTATCTCGGGTCCTGTGGAAGATATCAAAACGGTGTTAACTAGCAAAATAATTATTATAAACTGTAAATAATTTTATCAGTTTGACACTTTTTGATATTTCTTACAGGAGCCGAAATAAATCGGGTCAAAGTTGCTTGGAAATTTTTTTTTGAAAGAAGATTTTTAAACAGAAAGCTCATATGAAAGGTTCTGTTACAAGCGTATGAACAAGAAATTTTTCCGTATAAACAAGGAATTTTTGAAAACCAAAAATTTTTCAAAAAGAAGTCTAGCGATTTTTATATTTTCCAAAATTATTGATTTCGTCAAGAATTGATATAATTTTAGAGTAAGATCGGTTTTCGAATTGTTTTCTCGCAAAATTATTAGCTTAAAAACCTTTTTTCCGAATGGAAACATTCTAAATGTTTATTTTTGTGAATATCCTTTTTAAACCCAAAAATTTACATATTCTTAGATCTCTTACTATTAGAAACTGTTCAAAAACCTAGAACCAAAAAATTTGTTGACAAAACACAATCATAAAAGAAATGTTTATGTTTATAGATACTTTTCAATGGCTCGTGCCTGATTTTTTCCAGAAAATCAGGGAATAGAAAAATAAGGAAAAATTGGAATTTCAGGAATTCGTATAAAAAATTTATATAGTCAAAGTGCCATAATGTGCAAAAATTTTCTTGAAAATTTGAATCAGACGCTCTCTAAAAAACCAATTTTTTTTCAAAAAACGTTTGAAAACTTCGGGGTCTTGAAAAAGAGAATTTTTCGATTCGTCTGAAATTTTCAGATTATACTAAACAAAAGGAGAGCTTCAACTTCGTCATTGACAATTTTTTTGTACAAATCCAACCAAGCGAGATAGGAGGTTTTAAAGTAGCGCAACCTTCATTTCAGTGCTAGTTTTTGGCCTTTTTTGGTTACAAACGGTACATCTCATGAAATTTGGCAAAACAGTTAATCACTCAAGTCTTTTTTGGGTCCGGTACTGTATAGTCCAATTTAAAGAAAATTTCCAATCCAGAAAAAAACTCACGAAACAGTCCCATCAGTTTTCTGACTCTCCAACTCCTCTTCCCTATGCAATGCCATCAAATATCGATGCTGAATCTCTCGGAAATCAAAATCCTGACTTTGCACCGGAGTGATCAGATCCTCATCCTTCCCATCTTCAGATGGTACTGTCGGGAGGCTATGAGCTTGACAGATTTTCGGAAATCTCCGTAATTCGCCACGTTTCGTGGAGGAATTCTTATTGTTATTGTTGTTATGACCCATATTCAACGAAGGACTTGGTCGTGGAGGTCTTCGATTCTGGTGCATATCAGACGAAGTCCAAAAAAATATGTAGAGACTAGAGAATGAAAAAAAAAGAACCGAAAGAAAGTTGTTGCGTCTTTTCTTCCTATTCCTCTCTCTATACACTTGGCTTGTGTGTCCACAAAAGACAGGTACAGGAGGGGCGGTTTTTGTGTCTTTAAATTTTTGCGGGGCACAGTCTGTATCTCTAATTCTCTCCTTATTCCATACTACCTCTCCGCTTCTCCTCATTTTATGATGGGGAATGATAAGAGAGGTAATTTGGAGGAAATGGAGGAGAGATAGGAGATTCAGACAGGTTAAAAGTCGTTTGACCCTGGGAAAACGAATTTTTTTGCTAAAGAAAATTTCGCAACCTCTCAGTAAAATCTTTACTAGCTATTTTTAATGAGATTAGGAAAAAAAATTCTTTGAGGGACGTCTAAAAATCGGCTAATTCGATTTTCAGAGGATTAAATTTTGAAAAATGTATGAAAGAAAAATCATACGATTCCTTTTTCTGGACACCTCATGATGTGAGAAGACCACAATGAAATTTCCAGACTGTTGGGTTCTGAATCATCATAATTTCTAAAAAAATCGCGTTATGATTTACCAGTCTTTGGACGTTTCAGTTTCCAAAATCCTTACTTTTGCAGGGACTAAAATTTTTTGAACCCTTGGCCAGCAGATTTGTCACATTATCTACAGGCACTTAAGCCTCCAACCTTGCCAAGTTTGAGCCAATTTATCTATGCTCCTGTAAGAGATATCAAAAAGTGATAAACTAGCAAAATGCTTATTATAATATTTTTGACATTTTGTTAGTTGACCACTTTTGGTATCTCTTTAAGGAGCCGGGATATTTAAGCTTAAAAGTAATGGTGAGACTGCTTCGATGCACCCTGAAGGTAAACTTTGGGCGGATTATTCTAGGCTCCCGTAAGAGATATCAAAAAGTGGTAAACTAGCAAAATATTTATCATAATATCAGAAATATTTTGTTGGTTTAACATTTTTTGGTATCTTTTACAGGAGCCAAGATAAGCTGGGTCAAAGTTGAGGGTCTTCTATTATGGTATTCAGGGTCATATGTGTATTACGGAATAGGAGGAACTGAGGATAACCGTCTATGAGAAAGAATACAACAACATTTTTCGAAAAATTAGAATTTCCGAAATTTTTGAGATTCATTTTCAGACTGATTTTTTCAGCTTGGCCAAGGAGCAATCCATTGGAAAATCTATGGATCAAACTCAGAATTCTTGAACACAGGTCTTCTTTTTCCAGGTTCCAAATCAATAGGATGATGGCTTAATCCACAGCCGACTATGTTTCAAACTGGATTTTTTCACTGCTATAACATAATATTATACCCACACACCGCCACAAAAATATGATCTTGATCTTCTAAATTAACCGAATGGTTTCTTCAACCCCAAAATCTCGCATCCTGTCTTTCTAGTAGACCGTTACATTGCCCAAGTTCTTAATGGGATTCCCAAATTCATGACATCACTTTACGAAACGACAAACTTTCTATTCGGAATCCGAATCGCATCAGAACACAATGTTCTCGTTTTTTGGATTGCCAAAGGTCATTTTTACTGCACGACCCGAAATTTCGCGCAGGTTTTCACACCTGTATGTTTATTTATAGGTTGGATAGAGTCACGTGGGTTATATGTACTATTGGATCAGTAAAAAAAGGCTGGAAGGCTCCCAAGAGAGAGTTGAATGAGTCAGAATAGTCTGATGAGGCAAAGGTAGAGGAAAATGAAAATTCGGAAATCCGAAATTTCTACGAAAATTTCAAAAATGCATCTTCTCTTCAATTCAGCGCTATAATAGTTACGTATCTAAAAACGGATATCCGGATTTTGACGAGAGCAGCTAAGTGACCAATACATGACCGTTGGTTTTCAATTCTGAAGAATTATTGGAAAATCTGAGCAATCGAAATTTCAAAATTTTCGCAGGGATTCAAACTAACTAAGGCGTCCAAGGTAGGTTGCCGTGGACCAGATCGTCCGTTTTTTTCAGAAATAAGCTCAGCCACACAGAAACTTCAAGCAGAAGTATCCTAAAAAGCCGCTGCCCTGTGTTCGACAGTAATGTTATGGTGCCGAAAAAATCAGCAAACTTTGACTAATTTCATCTAGGTTTCTGTGAACGATATCGAAAAGTGGTTAACTCACAAAGTATTTTTAGTTTTATAATGAACAAGTTGTCCGTTGACAACTTTTTGATATATTTCTCAGGAACCGAGATAACTCGACTCAAAGCTGAAAGTGCAAGTAAGTGTCAACCGGTAGCGGCACGGCACTCCTAACTTTGACCCAATTATCTCGGTTTCTGTAAAAGATATCAAAAAGTAGTCAACTGGCAAAATATATTTGATGTTATAAAAAACAAGTTATCCACTTTCTGATATCTTTCATAGAAACAGAGATAAATTGGCTCGAAGTTGGGTAGGTTGGAGACGCTGGTATCCCAGACAGCATGACAAGTTTGCGATTTTTAAGTTTTCGCTGGTATAGTTGTAATTTTAGTTGTATTTTCCGGACAAACAGAAAAAAAAATTCTCTGGACACACCGACAGACACTTTCTTGCTTCTTTGCTCTCCCCTTGATGTTCGCTGGCGGCTCCTCAGGCACCTCACTTTCCATGCTCTCTGGTTTCTTTGTGACTCATCATCTCTACACTTTCTGAATGATGATGACAAACAAGAAAGAGTACAGTTTGTCTACTCGTTGCGCGAAAAACGAGAGGACAAAAAGAGTATATAAATTGGCTACTGTCCGAAAAGTTCCACATGAATTCGTACAGGTTTTCTGTGACGTCATCTGGAGACGTTTTGTCTGACATCACTCTTTTTTGCAGGGAATAATAGTTCTATTTTATTGGTATGATTCATTTCAGAGGGACGAACGAGAAGTGCTCTTTTCTCAAGGCACACATCACAAAGAGGTTGTTTTATATATACTTCAAAAAGTATAAAACCGTATTTCGATACATAGTCTGAGGGTCGTATAACAATGGTTTAAAAAAAAGCGAGAGGGGGACAGGGATGAGAAGTTGAGCAAACTTTTGGGATGATTTTTTTTGGCTATTCATGCCTTTTTAACCCCGAAACGCCAGACGGTATAATCGGAGTGCAATCGGAACCAAAAATAGAGAAAGAGGTGGATTTTCGGAGCGTGGGAGTCTTGGCATCTATGGGTTAGAGAAGTTTTGAATGTTTGAACAGGAGGCTCGGGAAATTTGAATTTTTAAAGAATGATATAGATCACACAGTTCGATCGAAAAAAATCCATTGAGGATTTACTATCTGTCTTCTAATTAAAGCTCTCAAATCTCAAGAAGTGTTTGGACTAAGAGACGCAGAGAAACTAACTTCTCTGGGTCTCTCAGGGAGAGCCACAACTTTAACCCGATTTATCTTAATTCCAGTGAAACATATCAAACATTTTTCTACTGATACAATGTTGATAACGTTACGATGAATAAGTTATTAGTTGATAATTTTTTGATATCTTTTAAAGGAACCCACATAATTGAGCTCGAAATACGTTGGGAGAAAGAGGGGGAGGGCGGCGTTCGGCGCTCTATTAGAGGATTTAAGGTAATAAGAAAAATAGATGATTATAAAATTTATTGATTTTTTTAGAAGGAGAATATTTGAAAGTGAATCAGGAGGAGGATTTCAAGATAAAATCCTGTTTCAGCAAGAAGATTTTTGGCTTAAAATAACTAAAAATTGTTGGCTTACAAAGCTAGAAAAGATAGCTTGAATATGCAATAAAAAATATTTTCAGAAATCTCATTATTTAGATATCAACCTAATCCCACTTAAGTTACGAATGTTATAAAAGCTGACAAGTTTTAGTCTCACCACTTCAGAATCTCTGAAAATCACCACCACTTCAACAATTTCTTCTTTTTTTTTGAAATTCAGATTTTTTTCTTCATAATTGGCTCCAAAAAAAACTAACCGTCCAAGAGGACTTCGAGGGCTTCTGAAGCACGACGCATCTTGTCGGGATAGTTGATTTCGTTCCGTTAGTATTTCTTCACCCATCATCGTACGAGCTTTTCCATTCTGAAAAAAATAAGGGATATGATGATTCCGTATTTTCAGAAATTATTGTTTCAGAAGTTTAAAGGAAAGTTAGGTAAGAAGTTTTTGAATTTAAAAACTTGGGTTCTCAAAATGTTAGAACTAACTCAAAACTGAAAGCACAATAAAACCTACAACTTTGAGCCCATTTATCTCTTTCTATTTGAAAGATATCAAAACATGATCTATTAACAAAATGTTAATCATATTATCAGTAACATTTTGTTAGTTGACAGCTTTTTGATATCTTTCACAGGAACCAAGATAAATTGAATCAAAGTTAGCAGTGTGGCTGAGTGTCAGCCGGTAGCGGCGCGGCACCTCTAACTTGGAGCCAATTTATATTAGATCCTTTAAAATATATCAAAAAGTAATAAACTAACAAAATGTTTGCTATATTATGATAAGCATTTTATCAGTTAACAATTTTTGATATCTTTCAAAGGAGCCGAGATAAATTAGATCAAAGTTAACACTATGTTTTTTTTTAAATTGGCTCTATGGAGGAAATTTTTGAAAAATAGGATTATGTATTATAAACGATTTATTCTAGACGACGATAGCCCATACTTTTCATTGGGACCCCATCAAGACTAATTAGATTTAATCAGCCTAATTATAATATTTTGGTGATAAAAAAAACTTACTTTAAGCGATTGCCGACGTGCGCCCACATCCTGTGAAGCTAGGCTGTTCGAGTGCGTTAGATTATGTTCGGAGGGAATGGTTGGTCTGAAAATATTCAAATGGGTTTTAGGTCAATTTCCCGATTAATCAATCAATATTCACCGTCTCCAGGACATTCCAGTTTTTTCTTAGTTTTCTCTTTAGGGTTAGAGAATGAGAGAATGAGAGAATTAGAGAAGCAGAGACACAGTTATTCAGAATTCGAAAAACAGAATCAAGTCTTCTCCAGTCGATACTCACACCGATAATCCTGACCTCGAAAAGATTTACATGGAAAAAAGTCGAAAATTGTTTGAAGAGGGGGGCGGAGATTAAGGCCCAAATGGTAATCCCGGGGGCCGGTTTTGTTAATGTTGCCCCGTTTTTATCGAATTTTCAGAATTTTTAGTATATTTCAAGGGGACCTGTTGTAAAAGGCATTTTCCAAAAACTTATTACCGCATAGTATGGAGAATAAATAAACAGAGAAGAGAAGAAATTCATAAATCAATATAGAGTCTCTTTTGGGGCGCTAAAAGTGAGAGTAAAGGGGGAAGAAAGTTTAGTTTCACTTATCACTACCCAAAAAAAGGTGTTAAGAACTTTCTAATGATTACGGGCAATATTATATTTTGCGAGAGCAATTTACGTAGGTATTTAAGGGTTGAAGAAATAGGGAACTTTCGAAACTTTTGTCTAGGTCAAGTGCGTCAAAGGTTTGGGTCAGGGGGATTAGAAGAAAGCTTTAAAAATTGAAAATGGAAACATGTAAATTTTCATTTTTCCTAAATAAGGTTACTATCTGCCTATTGTTTGGGCTAATAGTAAGAGACACAGAGAAGCGAGACAATCTAGTTTCTCTGCGTCTCTCAGGGAAGCAAGGGTGCCGAGGATCCTGAATTGGACCCTGGTTCCTGTAAAAGGTATCAAAAAGTTGTCAACTAATAAACTGTTTGCGATATTATGATAAACGTTTTGTTAGTTGACTACTATTTTATATCGTTTACAGGAACCAAGATGAATTAGGTCAAAGTAGATAGTAACTTTTTGATATCTTCTACAGGAACTGAGATAAATTAGGTGAAAGCTAAAAGTTAGAGTGAGTCTCCGGTGGCTGCGCGGCACCTATAACTTTGACCCAATTTATCTCGGTTCCTACAACAAATATCAAAATGTTATCAACTAACAAAATGTTAATCATATTATCAGTAAAAGTTTATCAGTTGACTACTATTTTATATCGTTTACAGGAACCAAGACAAATTAGGTCAAAGTAGATAGTATGAGCAGGGGTGTGAAAAAACGGAATTTCTGAATCCTCTTAAAATGTAATGTGAGGAAACAAATTTTGATTGGAACATGTTGGATAGTTTGAACAAAAATTTCGAGATATTAGAATTTGGAATTTCAGATTTTCGGAATTGTTACAAACTTCAGAACAGTCCAATTGCTCTATTATTGTTTCGATCCAGTTCATTCTGAAATTCGCATCACTGGGTGGGCTCTTCTATTCGAGGCATTTCAGTATCAACTATTAAAATAACTATCTATATTTAATTAGTACACCAACAACTTTTAGAGTCCATCAGATAATTTTTAAGGCTATTTTTAGAACAAACATATAAAAAAATTAGTGTTCAAGAAAACATGGGTTTTCAGGTTTTTAGAAAATTTGATACCATAAACAAAATTTCTGCGAAAATACATTTTTGATCTATGCAAAATATGACACATTCTACAGTCTCTATGGGGTCATCAAGATCAGATATGGTTCAATTTTTTTCACCGCATCACGTCATTGTTCCTCGGAATACAAAAGTATCATCCAGATGACGTGGAACCCAAAAAGTTTGGATGTTTGGTGACAATCCATGTCAAGGGATTTGACAGGAACATAAAATGTTGTAAAACACCGCTCTGACGTATTCGGATTCGAGGTCATTGTCATATAATTTTTGGAAAGTTGAATAATTTTTTGAAAGTCTAGGGGGTCATTGAAAAACTCACATAATCAATAAATGCTCCAAATTTCGGCGAATCATGGTTGATAGAAGGAACTGACAGACAGACTAATAACTTATGCTAATCAGCGAAAAAATGTCAATTGCTACCACTTTCGTTTGCCTAAAGAGGTTCGGAAAACACTTATGATTATTAATGAATGGGGATACTTAACAAGGTAGACAAGTACCATAGAACTGTTTGTGCCCACAGTTTAGATATTCTATGAATTGATGATAATAATAATATACCCTAGCGGCCCAAAAATGCAATAAAGCTGAGAACCTAAAAAAGAGTTACCGAAGATTAGGGATTACACAACATCGTCAACTTTGACCCAATTTATCTCGGTTCTTGTAAAAGATATCAAAAAGTGGTAGGCCAACGAAATATTTATCAAATTATCACAAACATTTTGTCAGTTGACCACTTTTTTATATCGGTCACAGGCGCCGAGTTAATTTGGCTAAAAGTTGAAAGTGTGAGTGAGTGCCAGACGGGAGCTTTGTGGCATCCCTTACTTTGACCTAATTTAGCTCAGTTCCTGGGAAAGATTTTGAAAAGTTGTCAACTGACAAAATGTTAATCACATTATCAGAAAAATGGTGTTAGTTGCCCACTTTTTGATAGCTTTCACAAGAGCTGAGATAAATTGGCCTACATTTTAGGGAGCTTTCTTTTTACGGCAATCATACCAAATCAAAGGATTGCGGAACAGAATGGGGTGACAAAAATAGATAATCATAGTTTGTCTTATCATAAATCTCAAGAACTGGATATGCCTTATAAGACAAAGTTTTTGAAAAATTCGGGAAAAGCAATAAGCATGAAAAGCAACTGATCGACAAAATTAATGTTCAGAAATATTGCCCAATGCATAGAAAGAAAAAACTAGAGAAATTCTGGACCTAAAGAGCTCCCAATAGCATGATATCAAATTACAAAATGGGTGGTTTATGTATTCCAACACGAGGGGTGCCCGGGTGTTAGAAAGGAGCACAATGAGCAAAAACAAATAAGCGATCGGAGGATGTAGATAGTCATTTTTACCGAAATGAAATATCGATTTTTTCTGGAAAATTGGAAAAAAAATCTTTCAAAAATTAATATACGGATTTCTGTCCGTTTTCTAACTCGAGTGCATAAATCTCGAGAGAGCAGAGAAACAAGACGCGCGAGCTTCTCTGCGTCTCTCTTGGAGAGTGAGGGTCGCCAAGGACCCAACTTTGACCCAATTTATCTCGGTTCCTATAAAAGATATTGAGAAGTGATCAACTGACAAAATGTTTTTGATATTATAAAAAATATTTTGTTAGTTGAACACTGTTTGATATATTTCACAGAAAATGAGATATATGGGCTCAAAGTTGACGGCTGTTGACCTTTCAAAGTTTAGCTCCAACTAACACCACTACAAAATACAGTAATCCTTTCCAAAAAAAAACTAATCAACATTCCTACTTTTTGTTATCGCCACTGCCATTGCTCGACAATCTGGTATCAGTGTCAGACATCGCTTGAGATACTAAAAATGTGGTCCGCTCGCTAAAAAAATCTTCGAACACAAAAATGTCAATCTTAAGTACACCGCAAGGTGATTAATCCTGAGTGTTACATGTGATTACTCACACCCTCCTCCCTGACCCATTTCCTGATTTGGTTCCGAAACTTTTGAGGAGGTGACGTGAGTCTGCTGGTCATTTGCACTGTCTTATCAGAGTTTCTCTTGTACTATTTTTCTTTATTCTTGCTCGATATATTGTTATGGTTAGTGTTTGAGTGATGACATCAAAATGGTATGTGGGAGGTTGTTGTAAAAGAACTCAAACCTAACACGCAAAATGACGCGGAATACCGGAAATGAGAATTGGGGTTGCCCATGGCGAGGTTTCGAAAGATTACTGTCTGTTAAGGAAGTGTCGGGATGACATAGGGAACAAGAGGAAGCGGATGCTCCAAAAAACTTTTAAGTTACGAATCATTCTAGTGGAGCTCGTTCGAAATTTCATTTATAAGCGCCCCTTGAGGATTTGAACTTGAGGGCTCAGATTTAGAAGTGCCGCGTTGCTACCAGCTGCCAGCTGAGCTACGGTGGATGCTTTCACTTAGAGATCAATTATCTCGATTTTTGTAAGAGATATCTAAAACTTGTGTTATACGAAAATATGGGTGATAATATAAAAATGCTTTATCAGTTAACTAATTTTTGATATCTTTTATGAGAATCAAGATAAATGAGCTCAAAGTGTAATGTTACAAAAAGTAAAAAATAACGATATGAGGCAGTGTGATCCTAATTATCTCATTGTCTAAAAGAGATATCAGAAAGTGATCAACTACGAAAATGAATAAAATAAAAACACAAACATTTTATTAATTGATCATTTTTTAATGTCTCTCCAAGAAACCGAGATAAATTGGGTCGAAATAACAGAATTGGGAAAGAATTTTATAAAAATATACATCTAAACAAAAATGGCTCTTTGAACCAGCAACTGAGTAGACCCAAACAATTTTAAAAAATATGTCAGACAACATAAATCTATGGAAATCTAAAGTTTCAAATGTCCCCTGTCTGAAGAGGTGCACTTGAGACTTTTTTACGAAAAAAAAACAACGGAGATTTTTTTCAATGTAAAAATGTTGATCTTACTGTAAGTTCAAACAATTTCTTCTTACAAACTAGGTAATAGTCACATTGATGTGGAAAATCCACATTTTTAAAGACCAAGTATCTAGTCTCAAACCTGTAATAGCAAGGTCGTTGCTTTGAATCTATTTAACTCGGTTACTGTAAGAGATATCAAAAAGTGATCAATTGACAAAATATAGATTAGATTATGACAAATATTTTATTAGTTGATTGCTTTTTGATATCTGTTACAGGAAATGAGATATATTAGAGCAAAGTTGAAAGTGTGAACCCACTAACTTTGAATCTATTTATCTCGGTTATTGTAAGAGTAATCAAAAAGTGGTTCACTAATAAAAATTGATTATTAGTTGACAACGTTTTGATATCTTTTACAGGAATTTAGATACATTGGGTCAAATTTTAGATGCCCTTCTATTACAGGTTGTGACAAAATGAGGTTTTCTACTAAACAAGTATGCACAATGAAAAACAAAATTCAATAAAAAATAAACGTATATAGAAAATCCAGGCATCCAAAGAGACGGAGGTGTCAAAAGTTGGCAGGTATATAGGTGGCAGAAAGAAAGGAAAACAAACAAGAGTCAGAAAAATGGAAATTTTGATTTTTGGAGTATACTAGAGAGAGCAAATGAATAATAATCAGGTCCATGAAAACCTTTTTGGTGATTTTCAAAACGAATTGTAAGAGGAATGGGAAACAATGATGAGGATGGTGTTGTTGTATCAGACGAAGAAGATGAAGAAGATGAAGGGAAAATGGAAATCCATCCATTTTTGATTCGAAGCATAGATTAGGGTATAACAAAAAGAAGAGTGGAGGATGGGAAAGGGATGAAAAGGGAGAGAAAAGATAGAAAAAATGAAGAAGTGTCAGTTTTTAAGGTTTTCTCGATTTTCCGATAGGACCAAAATTTCAGCAAAAGTTTCCCTTTTTGGATGTTTTCAAGTTTTGAGGAATTCCGAAATGTTCTCGTAGCTTGAGCTCAATTATCTTAGTTACTGTAAGAGATACCAAAATTTGGTTTACGGATAAAATCTTGACAATAATACGTACAACATTTTATTAGTTAGCAAAATGCTGATATCTCTAAGCCCTTCTAATACAGGTTCTACGGTATTTTGAAAAATCGGAATATTAAACAATTAAATGGGAAATTTTCAAAAATTTAACAATAGCAGAAAGTTTCAGAACTTTTACAGATTCAGATTTTTTTCAAAAAAATATACTTTTAAAAATTGTTGTTTTATAAATTTAATCTTTTTTAAAATTAAAAAACTTTAAAATTTTTTAATCCTAGAAATTTTCAAAAGTATTACACGTTTAAAAACTCAAAATTATACAAATTTACATTTTTTCTATTTTTCAAAAAAAAAAAAAATATATATAATTGAGTTTCAGAATTTTTTAAAAGATTTTTATAAAATGAGAATTATATTGAAATCATACAAATTCAGAATTTAGAATAGAACGTTCAGGGAAAAGTGAAATTCAGAAAAAAGCAAACTTGATATTTCGGAAAAAAAGTTCAGAACAAAATTTCTTTTTTGCAATATTTTCCAAAACTACAAATTCGAAATTTTGCTCAAAAGTGTATTCTTTTGGTTTCGAACGCATTCAAGCAGAATAAAAAAATCAAAAAAATTTTTAAACCATTTTAGAAAGATTTTCAGAATTCCCAAAAAGTACAGAACTCAAAAAATTAAAAACTACTAAAAAGTATAAAATATACATTTTTGGCTCGTTGCCAACACACAGAACTTATCTCTTCTCCCTTTTTTCACTTTTTCTTTTTTTTCTCCTCCCACTTTTTTTCAATTCCCTCACGACCCCCAGAAGAAGAGAAGAAGAAGACGTCGTACATATTCAGAAGTGAGGAAGGGGACCCTCTATTTCTCTATTTCTCTTCTTTTCATAAAAAATTTGTTCTGACCCGTCTATTTTTTTTTTGAAAAAAAAAGACTCCCGAGATGTGAGAGTGTGAAAAGCGAAAAAATAGAAAAAAAAGGCTAAAAATACATATAAAGTTTGAAGACTTCTTCTTCTTTTGGGGGCAAAGTAAAAAAGAAGAAGAAGAACTTTTCTTCAGATGAAGAAGAAGAAGACGTCGACGTCTTCCAGAAGATGGAGCAGTAGAAAAAGCAACAACACAAACAGCGTAAAAGAGTAGAATCGATAGACATGTCACACAGGGAAGAAGGGACAGGAGAAGAAGAGAAAAACGGAAGGATTCCTGGATGGATGGAAATAGAAGGAGCAGATGAAAAAAGAAGAAGATGAAGAAGACGTTGGTAGCTGATGAAGCAGCAGGTGAGAAAATGGAGAAGATATGAATGAAGAAAGCTCAAGGCGATTATAGGGAAGATTAGGATTCGTTCGGGGATTAGATGATCGAGAACATTGAAAAGTCAACTATTTTTAGGATTCGTTCAAAGTGGGGAATTCCCTGGAAATTCAAAAATCACGATGTTGCTGAATTTTGTTACACTGGATTGTATTTGTTGATTGAAAACGATCAGATCAAATTTTGAAATTTCCGGATTTTTCGAAAAGTTTGGAATTTTGGAAACACATTTGGAATTTCTGAAATTTTCGGAGTTTTGGAATTTTTTAGCTTTCGAGATCCCAATTTCCAATTTTTTCTAGTGATGTTCACTATCTTTTGATTGATTAATCTTGTTTTAATATTAGCCATAGTCGTCATGGTCAGTGAATTTTTCTTTGGGAACTCAATAGCTCATTCGTCCTCTGATGTGGTAAGGTTCAAAAAAACAAACTAGACATTTCAAATTTTCGGTCAAAATAAGTCTAATTTGGATCATAACCGAAATGTTGGCACACCAACAAAAATTTGATGAATTGAAATAATAAATGGAGTCACCATTTTCAAGTATTCCTAACTTCTCCAAGAAGAACCGAGGTACGGTGAAACCGCATGCTAGGAAAATCTGACCCAATTTATCTCAGTTCTTGTGGAAGATATCGAAAAGTAATTAACGGACAAAATGTTTATTATACTCTCAAAAATATTTTTTCAGTTGACCGCTTTTTGATATCTATCACAGGAAACGAGAAACGCTGACTCAAAGTTACAGTAACCTGACGATACGCGCCAGGGTAAGGAAAGCTTTAATTTGGTTCACGATTTGCACAAAATAAACTTGTTTGAAGTTAAAATTTCGATTTCAAATTAAAGATGATTCACGAAGAATTCTTAAACAAACATAATCTTGGACTCCAAAAAAAAAAGGATTCGGAACTTTTAAGAGTTACGAAGATTCCGAAAAAAAACAATTTACGAATGCGAACTTTTTGGATTTTCCCGAAAATCTAAAAATCCGAATGTTCCGAAATGTTTTCTATAGAACGTCTCGAAGAAAGTTCAGCTTGCTGGTCCGGTAGAAAACAGTTGTTAATGAAGTGAATTGACTTGTGTTCTGAAACTCCCAAGTTATTGTGGGCTTTATCCCGATGATCAACAAATCCGCTTAAGCAGATCAGAAACTCTCAATTAATTAGTTACTCATAGTCAAGTCCGTTTCAAAGGTAAGGATCACTGACATCATAATTTTTGGATTTGACAAATTCGCAGCAAACAACCGGACCAAAAACATCCCTGAAGTTATCCTGAAGGCTCAGAAATCGACAAATCGTATTCCATGCCTGACTGAACCAGTAATGTTTAGGAAACTTTGGTTTTGGATGGACCCAGTGAAACTTCTAATAGTAAGGATCAGAAATTGGATGGGTCTATTTTGGAATCCAGATAAAAGTAGGTACATTTGAGTTCAAGAAACTTGAAATCTAACTAGAAGACGTGGGAGCCTTCAGAAATTATTGTCGGCTATTAAGAAGCACGATGGGAAAAATTTCAAGGTGTGTTCTGTTTCGAGGCTATGAAAATCGGGAGCACAGTCTAAGAGTACAGTATCCGGTTCAAAAAGAACTACACCGACGTGTCAGGATAAATTTGTTCAGCGGGTACATGGGATCTTGGAGTACGTCTGGGGACACGATTGTTTTTTTTCTGAAAATTATAAGCTACGCATTGTACTTCAAGAACACCTATACCCTCTGAACCAATGATCTCTAATAATCCAATGGTCCCGATGTACCCTTGGATACTGTACCACCGGTCTAGGCGTGGACCAGTCAGATCGTTCTCAGGATCGTCTTAACCTGACGAATTCCGTAATAAGAAAGCCGGAATTTTAAACTTCCCGCCCGTGTTCAGTCCATCAAGTTTACAGTATCCTTACCTCCATGATGTCGGACGTTGAAGAGGTGCCGACGCTTCAGAATCCATTAGAATCAAGATGAGTACGACTGGCTCAAGAAATGCGATGCATAGAAGAGGGAGAAAAGTGGGAGGAGCTTCAGTATCTTCAATTTTTGGTAGATTTTTGGAGCTGGGTAGCTAACAAGACATCGGCGGTAGCCAACAAGATTAAGGACTTCAAAAAAAATATAGAAACATTGTATTCAAGACTTCAGATAGTGTTGGAGATATACAAACAAATACAAATAGGAGCTGAAATATCACGTACTCAAAAGGATCAGGATTAGGCGAAATTTTTTGAATTTCGGGATTAATTTTGAAGAATCAAAGCTAATTTGCAAACTCTTTTAGATTCGGAACAATGGAAATAGCATTTTTTTTTCAACAAAAAATGAAGCCAACAACGAACTTTTTCAAAAGAACACACATTTGTCGAAAAGTGAAGTGTCTTCGTTCTGAAGATGGATCTATTTATGCGCGCCGAAAAATTTTTTCTGTTCGTGGAAAATTCGGAAAAACGAAAATGTTGATAGGTCTCCAGAGAGTTCATATTCGCCCACGGAGTTTTGCACAGGAAGATTTGAATCTTTCAGAAAAAAGTTTCCAGAACTTTTTTAGTATAAAATATATTGCTTATGGGAATTTGAAAAAGTTCGAAGGATGTTGGAGGTGGAAGAGGAAGTATTTCTAGTCCGCGGGCAACCAATTTCAACTTTTTTTTTTCGTTTTTGATTTTTTGCAGAAATTGTCAGAAAAGTCTAAGCCTAAGGGCTCCGCGTCACTTCGAAACTGGTCATTTCGAAACCAGTCTGTTCAAAACCAGTCAGCTCGAAACGATACTTCGAAACAAGTCATTTCGAAACCAGTCATTTCGAAACCAGTCAGTTCAAAACCAGTCAGCTCGAAACCACGACACTTCGAAACCGGTCATTTCGAAACTATGTGACACTTTGAAAACAGTCATTTCGAAAGCAGTCCGTTCGAAAGCAGTCCGTTCGAAAGCGCGACATTTCGAAACCGGTCATTTCTAAACCGAAAAAAAAACATGGCCACATAAAAATCAAATTGAAAATTGGAAATCTTAAGTCTTAAACTAAAGAAAAAAATTGCAGCGTGCAAATTTCGCAGTTTTGAAATGACTGATTTCGAAGCGTCGCGGTTTCGAAAGTGACGCGGAGCCAGCCTAAGCCGGAAAAATGGGCGGAAATTGAGAAAAACATCTGTAGCGCTAGCCGCGGACTAGAAAACTCCTATTACAAAAATAGAACAAATCTAAAATCTGGTTTTCTCTTCCTAAAAAGAGATTAAAAGGCAATAACGCTGTCCATACTAACCTAGAGAAAAAATATTCGAGAAAATTGAATTTGCATTATTGGAATCAAAAGACACGAAAGGCAGAAATTAGATCGAATATACATACGGGAATGGGTAATACGGATTACTACACAGGGAAAAAAAAGAAGATAAAAAAAACACAAGAATGGGAATAAAATTGGATAAAAAGATGGGTGGTGGGTGAGAAAATATGTGCGTACGGGTGGGATGGATGAGTAAGATTTCTTCTTGTTTTGGGATTCTCAAGGATTAGTAAATCTGAAAGTGGTGTTTGTAGAATTGTTTAACACTTTAATAGATCAGATTAGGAGGATCAAACAACACCTGTTTGTATTTTGAGTTACAGTAATCCTCTCCTCTTATCTATTGCCACCGGTACCTTAATTAAATGCTATTTTTTCTCATTTCCCGTATGAGATATCGTAAATTTGTCAACTAATAAAATGTTTATTATAGTGTAAAAAGCATTTTGCCAGTTGACTACTTTTTCATATCTTTCCCAGGAACTGAGATAAACGAGCGCAAAGTTCAAAGTGTGAGTGTGTGGCAGCGGAGCGGCATCCATAACTTTGAGCATATTTTTTTCTCAGTTACTGGGAAAGATATCAAAACTCTGTCAACTGATAAAATTTTGCTTATAATGTAACAAACATTTTGTTAGTTGTTCACTTTTTGATACCTTTTACAAAAACCGAGATAAATTAGGGCAAAGTTAAAAGTGTAAGGTTGTCAGCGGAGCGGCACCTCTTACTTTGACTCAATTTATCCGACTTTTGGTAAAAGATATAAAAAATTTATCAACTGATAAAATGTTGGCAACATTACGAAAAACATTTCGTTAGTTGACTACTTTTTGATATCTTTCCTAGGAACTGAGATAAATTGGCTCAAAATTGAAAGTCATGGGTTCTTTGTGTTAGAGTGTTTTCGGTATACTAGGTTAAAATAAACACTACTAAAACAAGATTTTAAGTGTTATTGAGAACTAATATTTACTATATTTTAGTAAATATCGACAAAAATCGTTCGTTGGACGTTTCTGGAAAGTTCAGCGGTAGATCAAGTTTGGACAGTACGCCGTTGCGCTCTAATGAGAAGGGAACTATCAACTTTTTTTGGAAAAACAATGAAATTCGAAAGCGATAGAATACAATCTTAGAAAGAGACACAGAGAACAATAATTTGATTTATCACGCCCCTACTCAATAGAGCGCAACCGCATACCACATTAATTTTATCTCTGTGGAAAAGGACGGAAAATGGTTTCAAACGATTTTTTGGTTATCCAAAAGCGCTCTATTGAAGTTCTATCAAAAATTATTTTTTTTTTAAACATAACTATTTTCTACTTTTGATTTCCTCCTGGTTGGGAGAATGGGCGAATCTATATACTGAAATAAACCGAGCAGGTGAAATTTGGAAAAAAAACACGAAAAAAGTTGTTTACAGCATCATGTGATTGAACAGACACACAGATGGACCAATTTCAACTATTAATGACTGTCTACCTTAACCTATTTTTCTCGGTAACTGTAACAGGTATTAAAAAGTGGTTAGCTAATAAAATGTTTTTGATATTTTGATAACCAAGTCGATATCTTTCACAGGAAATGAGATAAATTGGCTCAAAGTTAAGAGGACCCTTTGCAGGTAAGCCAGCTACAAAACATGCCAGAATAATTGCTCCCATTGTTTATATATTCCAGTATTTAGTAATCTTATTGGTTATGCTCCTAGTAAAAAAACGAGTTTATTGAATTAGATCGGAAATCTGAAAGTTTTTGATTCCCTAAAATTTGAACCAATCAGTTCTTTGTAGTGTACGGTTCTTTAACTGAAAATCAAATCAGAAAAATCTAAATGTAGAAGCAAGTTGGAAATGTGTATCCTATAAAATGATGTGCATTCAAAACTGATCGAATTCAAATTCAGAGATCTGAAATGAGTCATAAAACGCCTTCTAACTGTGTTTCTAGATGTCTGGATGTTCTTTGTTTTTATTGGGATTTGAATATTTTACTTCTTCTCCTCCAAGCCAAAAGTCACAAATCAACAACAACAAAAAATACAAAAAATGTAGGTTCCAGTGTTATATCCTCCCTCATGAGAATTTCAGAATTTCTCTTTTCATTAAAGTGGGATTGAAGATCAATAGGAAGAAGGAAATGGGAATTGAAAAATGAGTAAAAAAGTGGAACAAAATTAAAAATTTGAAATTTTAGAAAGTCTGTAGGAATTTTGAGACTAATTGAGCCATTTTTATGCTATTTATCACTTTTTACCGTAAAAATCCAGTTATTCACTTTGACCCAATTTATCTTGGTTCCTGTGAAAGATATCAAAAAGTGGTCAACTAACAAAATGTTTATCACAATATCAACTACATTTTATCAGTTAACTACATTTTGATACCTGCTACAGTAACCGAGATACATTGATTCAAAATTTGGGTCCTTTTATGTAACGGCGACCCTCGCTCATTAGGAGAGACGCAGAGAAGGTAAAGGGTCTCGTTTCTCTGCGTCAAAGTTATGAGTGGGATGGTGTTAGTACCAACAATTTGAGACCTCAAAAACAATATTTCAAGGTTCTCGTAGGCCTAAAGCTTTCACAAAGTAATGACGTGTAGGTCAAATCTTAAACTTCCCTATGCGTTAGAGCGAATTTGCATTCCTACTATCAAAAGAGTGCACATTAACATGCAAGGGTCGATGTTTGTTGTATGCAACGCAAAACCAAAACTTTTGACATTTATATAGGATGCGCGTATCCGGATACATACAAACATTAGAAAAAGAGACAACGCTTCCGGATTATGCTATTAAGATATGCAGATTTTTGAAGGAGGATTCAGAAGACGTAGAGTTCAGGATTCCTAGAAGAAGGAAAGAAAGGAGATTTGGCGGAAACTACTGTAGCTCAGCCGGTAGCAACGTAGTCTCTAATTTTTTGCGAAAAAGTTCAACTCCCTGTTGGACTTCATTTCAAAACCTTCGAATCTGTCCAAAGACCAACTCTCTTGCTCACCTGGAAGCCGAGATATAGCGCTTCAAAGTTTGGGAGGCGAGAGTGTCTCGTCGTCTGCGTCTCTAGCCTTCCAATTCTTCAAATCGCTGTATCTCGACTTCTAGACGGCATAGAAACATGATTTTGATACCAAATTGTAGTATTTTGCCGTTTTTCCAGATTAATTATTTTGGAAATGCCAGAGTCTCTACTCAGCCAAATATGACTCACCTGGAATTTGGAAGAGACTGTTGCTGGATCATCACTAGCAAACTAATAGTAGGAATATTTTAAGCCAAATGAATGAATCTCAAGACGAAGAATGAAAGAAAAATAGGTAAACACTCCTCTGCTGACGTAAATCAGAATACAATCGAGGTGTTTTGTACTCCAAGGGAGTGTTATTAGAAAATTTATAATGGCAAATTTCTAAAAGCAATGTGCTCCCGTTTAAGATAGACTAGTAAACAAAAGGAAGGTGTGGAGATGGCCTAGAAGTTTCCTAGGCCACTATAATTTTTGAAGACTCTAAAATTGACTAATTTCCTATAAATTCCTTTTCGAGGTCTGGAAAACATGCTCTGATGGAAGGCGGCCTAACTTTTCAATTTGAAGAATTTCTAGACCACCATTTCTTGTGCATACCTTATGTGGATCTGCCTTTTTCTCGGCCATTTTATCCTGGCCTAACTTGCTTTTTTCAGTTTTCTAGTCCCTGGAAAATTGACTCACCACACAGTGACCATCCAATGAATAAGGTGAAGTTTCAGAATAGAAAAAAATTAGAAAATTCTAGATCTCTTTCTGCTTTTGACGTAAATCGAATGGACGCACTCTCTAGTATGCTTCTTTTTTGAAAATCCGCCGCTTTTGCTTTTTTTCTGTTGGGCTGACCCTTTTGCCTGAAATATCTAATTTCAATTGGACATTATTGAAAGGGGGGAGAGTGAACAAGAGGGAAATTCTGAATTTTGGAAAAAGAGGAGAAGATTGGATGAATTCAGTTATTCTTTTTTTTTTGGTCGGAGGGAATATTTGATGAGAGACGGAAAATTAGAAAAATGGGAAACTAATTTTTAGTGAAATTACAAAAACGAATGTTATTGATTCTGGAGGCAAAAATTGGTATTTTTGGAAAACAAAATCGGAAAAAAATTTAGTTTTGAAAAGTTCCCCTCGAGGAGTTGAACTCATGGGCTAAATATTAGTAGTGCCGCATTGCTACCAGCTGAGCTACAGACAGGGAAATTGAGTGGCAGCCCGCCGCCGGCCCATGGGCGGCTCACCGGCGGCCCGACGGTCTTATACGAAAGCCGCAAACTTACACAACTTTTATTCTTTAAAAACATGGATTCTTGGATTCTGACCTATAGGTACCGCTCTTTATTCTAACCAGATGTTCCAGACAACGGATACTTGGTGTCCCATTCTGGGTGCCAGGAACCAGACATCTTTTTTCAGGAAATCAATATTGGGACTTAGTTTTTTTGACTTGGCTCAAACACCAATTTATATTGAATTGATAAAAGTGGGCTTTTTGATTAGTTTCCGGAGAAAAAACACCCCAAACATTGCCAAAGGGGTGATTTTTGAGTGCTGAAACTCGAAAAATCAAACTGCCAACTTCGAGCCAATTTATCTCGGTTACTGTCAAAGATTTAAAAAAGTTGTCAACTAACCAAATGTTTATCATATTATAAGCTAAATTTTATTAGTTTTTTACTTTCAAAGATCTCTTATAGGAACTGAGATAAGTTGGGTCAGAGTTAGGGGTGCCGCGCCGCAACCGGCTGAAACTCATACTTTCCACTTTGACCCGATTTATCTCGGTTACTGTAAAAAATATCAAAAAGTTGCCAACTCGCCAAATGTTTATCATTATGTTAGCTATAATTTTACAGTTTATCATTCTTCGGTACCTTTTACAAGAAACGAGATAAATTAAGTCAAAGTTAAAAGTGTGGGTCCTGTCTAAAATGCTAATAGCAGTCGCCTACACAATATTAAATTTAAGCCAATTTATCTTGATTACTGTGAAAGATATCAAAAAAGTGTTAACTTACAGAATGTTTATCATAAAATCAGTAACATTTTATTAGTTAACCGCTTTCTGATATCTTTCACAAGAACCGAGTTAAATTTGGTCAAATTTGAAAGTAGCTTAACTAGGTCAAAGTTGAAGGTAGCTGCGCGGATCCTCTATCTTTGAGCCTATTTATCTCGGTTACTGTAAAAGATATCAAAAAGTGGTCAGCTTACAAAATGTTTATCATGAAATCAAAAACATGTTATCAGTTTATCACTTTTCAGTATCTTTTACAGGAACCGAAATAAATTGGGTCAAAATGCGAGGACCTTCTAATATGAGTTTTAAGGTATTTTGGAAAGGAAAACGGGATTCACAGGTTTTAGTCTAATTTATATAGAAAAAACAAGAACTTAAAAAAGAAGTAGAGCTCCTAATTCCAAGAAAAACATTTTTTTGGCTATTTTTCTTCCTCCCCTACAACTGATTAGTATTCTAAACGCTGAGGAGGTGACCCATAGAGCAGGACACATGAGAGATAGATTAGGATGGAAGAGATAGGGCCAACCAACAGCGAAACAAACCAATTACCTAAAGAGGTCAAAATTCTGGAGTCAAGAGAACTTTGAGAAGAGGAAAAAAGGTCAGAAAAAGGTCAGATGATCAGACCCGGAATTCTTGGAATCTCTTACAGGAAATTCAGGATATTTTCAATTGGAAATTCTCGAACACCTATTCTAAAACTACACTAAACTTGTTGGATGTCAAAATGCAACCACATATTTGGTGTCTAAGCTGCGCCCACATGCTAAAAAAATGGGCGGAGCCTGAATGACCCATAAATAAATTGCCAAAGTGCGGGTACAAAAAAAATCGGAGCTGTGGTCCCACAACGACGACTACTATTTTTAGATCACGGTAGCTTTCGTCGTTGTGGAACCTCCACAGCTCCAATTTTTTGTATTAGAATTATACTAAAAATATAAATTTAGATTTCTAAAGTTAGGCTATAAGGATAGAGGGGTTTAAACTAAAAATGAGCATTTTTCTCCTCTTTGGAGTTTAGCTTTTCGAATAGAAGTAATCTTTTAGAGTGTGCTCGGCGAGCAAACTCTAGAAGATTCATCTTAGTGTAATCAGGAACATTGTTTTGAACTATGCGCCTTTAATGCCGTAGCCGATTTTCAAATGTTTTCGCTATTTTTTCTTGAGTTTCTGGAATGAGGGAAAAAAGAAAACAGTCAACAATTAAAGGTGGTGTACGGTGAAATTTTTTATTGCATCAAAATGTGCAGAAATGCATGTAGATTGACATAAAAATAAAGAAAAAATTCAAAAAAATTCCTTCATCGAGAAAAACGCATTGAAAAATACGCTGAAAGCCCTTATGGACTAGGTTTTTTCTAGGCCGCCCGGTGAGTAAAAGCGCGCGAATTCAAACTTTTAAAA
>NC_013490.2:11021614-11070650 GCF_000004555.2 Caenorhabditis briggsae | reverse complement strand
ACCACCTTTAATTAAAAAATTTTGAGACTACGGTATTAAAGGCGCATGACCTAAATATTAGAAAATCTAAGCGCAAAAGTAACAAGTATGCAAAAAAACTTCTGACCCAGAAGTCTCTGTTTGAGCCCCCACCACCAACAACAGAAAAAAACATGTATCTCCATTTCCATGTATTCTCTTTTTGTCTCCTCCTCCTCTTTGGCAATATATATCTATACTCCCCCAGCAAACATTTCCGGTTATTTCTTCACTCCCCCACTACCCCATGGGGGCTTTGACAGCTCTTACTTTTTAATTTTCAGCTTTTTTTGAGGTTTTGGATTTTGTTTATGTAATGGAGCTTGGCCGAAGCAGGGTTGGTCTGTACTCGAATCTGGATTCCGACCGGAATGTTTCCGATTTTTATTTTCAGCATTTTTCCGATTTTTCGACAACTTTTGCTGTTTTTAGGCGGTTTATAATGATTTTTCTCGATATTTGTGGGGAAAAAAGTTGAAAGTCGATAAAATTCATCAGAAAAAACGGAAAAATAGGCCGAAAATAAATACGAAAAATGCCTGCCCCTGTAAAGCATTACGGTATGTTTAAAGGCGCACGCAAAAAATTTTCTTGCGGGCTTCGAGCAGAACTAATTTTGATGCTTTTTTGCGTTACATAAATCGACTTTTGTCAATTTTTCACCAATTTTTCGCGATTTTGTGATGAAAAAGTGGGATTTCTGATCGAAAATCGTTGAAAGTCGAAAATCGTTGAAAGTTAGTTTTTGTTTGAAAATCGGAATTTTCGACATTCCGAAAAGGCCATTCCGAACATCGGAAAGTCCGAACATCGGAAAGGCCATTCCGAACATCGGAAAAAAACTTTTCTGTTGAATGGAAAAATAAAAATCATAAAAATCTGAAAAGTGAGGAGAATATTTTATTGGAGCTGGGGAATTTCAGTGAGGTGGTGCACAAAATGCTGTAAAAATGGCACAGGAAACAAAATAGTACTAAAATCTACAATAACCAGTTAGTCTAAAGTTAGCGCATTTTCTTTGCACATAATATTATACATCATAGGAAACAGGGGAAATCGGGCAAAATGAAAAAAAAACACACAAAACGAAAATTAACGAGCCGCCACCTTTCCTGGAGCTGGTGGAAGGGCGGTCTCAAGTTTGTCGAGGATCTGGTTGGCGCAAGCTGGGAGACGAGTTCCCGGACCGAAGACCAACGCGACTCCAGCATCGTACAGCTCCTTGTAGTCCTGTGGTGGGATGACGCCTCCGGCAACGACCAGGATGTCTCTGGAAGAAATTTTTCTAGGTCACAGTAGTCTTAGGCCACCTACGGTCTTCCAAGCTTGTTCAACTCTCCAATCAATTGTGGAATAAGGGTCAAGTGTCCAGCAGCCAAGCTGGATGCTCCAATAACATGGACATCAGCGTCGACGGCTTGTTGAGCAGCTTCCTGTGGTGTTTGGAACAGTGGTCCGACGTCTACATCAAAACCAAGATCAGCGAATCCGGTGGCAATGACCTTGGCTCCACGATCATGTCCATCTTGTCCCATCTTCGCAACCATGATACGTGGCTGACGTCCGTCACGATCGGCGAAGGATTTGACACGATCGAGAACCTGTGACATCTCCGAAGTCTCTCCGAATTCTGACTTATAAGCTCCTGACACCAGTCGGTTGACGGCTGCGTGGCGATTGAAGACTTTTTCCATAGCATCTGAAATCTCTCCGACGGTGCAACGAGCACGGGCGGCTTCGACAGCCAGCTGCATAAGGTTTCCGTCTCCACGAGCGCCCTGGAATAGAAGACGCGCTTTTAGGAGATTTTGGACATTTTGGATTCATTTTTTCAGATTTTGGGATTTTATGATTTTTTCAAGAACTTGGACTTTTAGTATTTTCAGAGTTTTGGGAATTTCTCTATTTTTCAAACTCTTGGATTTTCTGGAATTTTTTAATTTTTTAAAATTTTGAATTTTCAAAATTTCGGATTTTTAGTATTTTTAGAGTTTTTGGATATTTTGGATTTTTTTCGGAAATTTAACACTTTGGAAATTTTGAATTTTGTCTTTCAAATCTTGAGTTTTTGGAATTTTTGGATTTTCAAAAAGTTGAATTTTTAGAAATTTCAGAGAATTTGGAATTTTCGGAATTTTGGAAAATATTGAGTTTTTCAAATTTTTGAAGTTCTGGACTTTTTTTTTCGAAATCTTGTATTTTTGAAATTTCCATAATTTTGGAATTCTTAAATTTCATTGAATTTTGAGAAGATTTTTTTTTCGGATTTACACAAACTTGAATATTTAGAATTTTCGAGTTTTTGGACTTTTTTTGGATTGTTTTTTCAGAATTTTCGGATTTTGGAGTTTTTGAATTTTCAAAAACTAAGTTTTCCGTATTTTTACAGTTTTTGAGGTTTCAAAATTTTCGGAATTTTCTGGATTTTTTCGAAAACTTGAATTCTTTGAATTTTCATAATTTTTGGATTTGGAAGAATTTTTCCTCTTAAAAATTAATTGACAACATTTGGTACTACGGTATTAAAGGCGCCTAACGTAAATTAAGCCCTTAAGAGTACCGTACACCACTTTAAAACATTTAAAAATACCTCAGTAATCGCATCCAACGCCTTCTTAGCCTTCTCGGCGTCTCTCGTCTCTCTAATCTTATTCAACTTGGCACACTGCTCCTCTCGAACCTTCTTATTATCAATCTTCAACACCTCGACACGTTGCTCCTCAGCCAATCGATACTTGTTGACTCCAACAATAATATCCTTTCCAGCATCGATTCTAGCCTGCTTCTTAGCCGCGGCCTCCTCGATTTTCAGCTTCGTCATTCCTGAAGCCACCGCCTTGGCCATTCCACCCAACGCATCGATCTCCTTGATCACCGCCAACGCCTTCTCGTAGATCTCATCAGTCAACGACTCCATCATATAAGATCCGCCCCATGGATCAGCGACCTTGCAGATTCCAGACTCCTCCTGGATGATGATCTGGGTGTTACGAGCGATACGGGCCGAGAACTTGGTTGGGAGACCGAGAGCTTCATCGAAAGAATTGGTATGGAGGGATTGGGTGCCTCCGAAGACAGATGCCATCGCTTCAATGGTGGTACGGATGATGTTGTTGTAAGGATCCTGGAAATGGGGTACCGGTTATTGGGGGTGTGAAGCTCAAATTTCGAAAAATTGAAAAAAAATAATTTGGTCCTAAAAACCCCCAATTTTTTTCAAAATTATCAGTCCTCAAACAGAGCCAAAATAGCAATTTTTGATGAAAAATTTTGAAAATCCTTGAAAATTTCTCCAAGAATCGATTGTTTGAAATTCAAGATTGATGTCAAAAATTACTCAAAATAGCTTAAAAATCACCGTCAAAAAAGATTTTTAATGCTAAAACTCTAGATTTTGAGCTTTAAAACCCCAAAAATTCAAAAAAAATACGAAAAAAAACTTGGAAGATCGCCAAAAAACACAAAAATTTTGAATTTTGACATCTAATTTTGGTATAGCGAAACGTAAAGTGGATTTTCATCAGTTTTTAAAGCAAAAATCGATTGTTCAATAATTCGACTTTGACTTTTTGATTTCTGAGGAGTATGCCGGAATAGCTCAAAATTCACCGTCTAAGAGCTCAATTTTTGATGCCATAATTGAAATTTCTGGTCCCAAAAACCCCAAAATTCAGATTTTCCGGTTTTTAAGCTCAAAATTCACTATTAAAAGGTAATTTTTGGGCCTAAAAGTTGGGAAAAAGAATTCGGTTTGGTCCAACAATTTTAACTTTACTATAAAAATGCATGCTGATTTAGAACTTGTAGTTTGTAGTCTCTAGTCTAGAGGCTCTAGACCCACCTGCTCTGTCAATGACCATCCAGAAGTTTGTGAATGAGTTCTCAACATCATACTCTTATCACTCTTCGGCGAGAATCTCTCCTTAATCAAATTGGCCCACAAACGACGGGCGGCACGCATCTTGGCAATCTCCATATAGAAATTCATTGAAATTCCCCAGAAGAAACTAAGGCGAGGGGCGAATGCGTCGATAGTAAGCCCGGCGTTGATTCCAGTCTCACAGTACTGAATTCCATCGGCAATCGTGAACGCCATCTCGAGAACAGCGTCAGCTCCAGCCTCTTGCATATGATAGCCGGAAATCGAGATAGAATTGAATTTTGGCATTTCGCGGGAGGTGTACGCGAAAATGTCTCCGATGATTCGCATCGATGGCTCTGGTGGGTAGATGTAGGTGTTACGAACCATGAACTCTTTGAGAATATCATTCTGGATAGTTCCAGCCAACAGTTTTCGGCTAACTCCAGACTCCTCAGCGGCCACAACGTACATGGCGAGCACTGGAATCACAGCTCCGTTCATTGTCATAGAAACCGACATTTTTTCGAGATTAATCCCGTCGAACAGTTGACGCATGTCTTCCACAGAATCAACGGCGACACCAGCCATTCCGACGTCTCCGAACACACGCGGGTTGTCAGAATCGTATCTGGAGGAATAAAAAATGAATTTGAATGTTTAGAACAATCAATTACCCTCTGTGAGTAGCCAAATCAAAGGCAACCGACAATCCTTGCTGTCCCGCCTTGATATTCTCTTTATAAAACTTATTCGACTCTTCGACAGTTGAAAATCCTGCATACTGACGAATGGTCCAAGGTCGTTGAGTGTACATTGTTGGATATGGGCCCCGGGTGAATGGGAATTGTCCGGGAAGTTCAACATTTCGCTCGGCGTCACACTCACGATCGCTTCGGAGGTACAGTGGCTTGATTGGAATTCCTTCTGGAGTATTCCACATCAGAGTGTCGGCTTCACGACCTTTCATGGCTTTTTTCGCCATTGCCGCCCATTTTTGGTCGATTGGGTGGCGAGTGTATGAGGAGGAAGGGCGGGTCGAGCATCGGAGCAAATGGGGTTTGAGCAGTTGGAGATACATCTTGCGATGTTCTGAAAAAATGGTTTAGCGAGCTGGGAAATCATTTTCCGAGAACGACAAAGCAAGAGGAGAAGGTACCCTGCAAGAGTTTCAAAACAGAAAAATCACAAGACGATCACTGATTCGTTGAGATTTCTCTGTCGAAATCAACAAGTTCTACTGCACGTATTACCGAAAAAATCATTTGAAAATCGGTCAAAAAATCGAAAAAAAACGATATCGTGTCGAGACCCTAACTCATCGGAACATGTTCCTTTAATTATACAGTAGACTTTTTTTAAAGGAACATGCATTGAAGAAGAAGGGTCGCAACACGATTTAGCATTTTCTCGAAGATTTTGAAGCTTTTTTAGTTCTCTTTAGTGAGTTTTTTGCTCGGAATTCCTGGTTTTTTCACAGAAGATTAATAGAAAATTCGCAAAATACAAGAAAAATTTTTTACAAAACTAGAAAACTGTAAATTTCCGCTACTTTTCGGGAATTTCTCTTCTCTGCCGACTAGACTTTTCTTGACCAATGAACATAGTGAAAAACAACCCTGAAGATGAGAGAAAAAGACGTGCAGAATGCGAGAAAACTCGAAACTTTTAGAACATCAGAGCTAATTTAGATGAACAAATTTTTACAGGAAAGAGGATTTTTTTGCTTTTTTCTCAAATTTCCGACGATTTTCATAGTTTTATTCAGACTTTTCGCAAAAAAATTCACAAAAATGTGTCAAAAAACGATATCGTGTCGAAACCCTACGTCATATTGAAGTATGTTCCTTTAAACTACGGTGGACTTTGTTAAAGGAACATGCATGGAAGACGAAGGGTCTCAACACGATTTAGCCTTTTTGAATGTTAAAAATCCATTTTTTTGGCTCAAAATTCCAGATTTTTTGCTGAAAATTACTTTAGAAACTCGAAAAACATCACACACACTACACAAAAAAAGGTCGACGGCAGTTGCGAATTATCGCATGATTCTTATCGTGTAAACAACATCACCACGACGCCAAAGAAACACAGATGGGCGGTACAGTTTAGATCTACATTTATAAAATATAAATATTTTAAAAAAATCAAACAAAGCAATTTTTGAGTCGACAAATCTCTGACAATAAAATTTTAAAAATTGGTTAAGTTTGAAATTCGTCTCATTAAATATGAAAATTCAGAAGTTCAACATGAAAATGTGTGGTGATTGTGACAATTCTAAAACGCAGTGAGTGAATAGATGGACACACACAACAACTGCCACTAGGCGTCTGCGTGCAAAACTCAAATTCGCATTTTTCTCTAACCACTCTCTTCTAGTCACACACTCTCTCGTCAACTCTCTATCTTCTTATTCTTCTTCTTTTCGTTGTTGGTTTCACGTGAAGAAAGCAGAGGAAACTTGCTTATTCTTCAGAGGGCCTTTTTAGACGAAGGGCAATGTTCATAGAAGGAAAAAAAATAAAAAAAGCTTCATTAGGTGAAGTAAAATTTCAAAAAACAGATCAAAGCTATTTTCCACGTCTTCTGCCCGTCTTCTGCTTCTCCGGAACCGTTTTCTTCTCAGGAGCACTTGTACTCGATTGAGCCAAGTCGCTTTTGCTGTTTTTCGCCGTCGACTTCGATCGTCTACGAGTGACAGTCTTCAATTTGGCTGGAGTCGTGCCAGATGGGGTGAATGTAGGCGTCACGGCCGCCGGAGCCGCCTGTGGTGTTAGGGGATTGGCCGGAAGTGTACCGGCGGCGGTTGGCTGGGTCACCACCGAGTTGTTGTTGTCGAATTGGACTTTGAAGTTGGGGTCGAACGGTGGGCGTCTCTGGAAGTCAAATATTGGCTTCGGTCCTTGGAAAAAAGGGTCGGTCTTTTTTCTAGGTCACAAATTTTCAAATTTCTAAAGTTTCAGATTTTTTTGAATTTTTGAAAGATTTGGATTTTTCGGAATTCCAGAATTCTGGAATTTCAGAATTTTTTGGTAATTCGAAATCGTGGATTTTTCTAATTTGGATTTTCGGGTTTTTTTCTAGCTCAAAAAAATTCGGAAAACCCTGAAAATTTCTAAAAGTCCTGAAACTCCAAAAGGTGAAATTCAAAGAAGGAAAGCTCTAGAACTTCCTCAGAAAATTAAAAACAAATGTTTAAAAATTAGATAGAAATGTTCTAAAAAGTCGAAAAGTTGATGTAATTCTAAAAAATACCAAGTTCTGAAAATTCAAAATTTTAACTTCGCATTAGGTTAACAATCAAAGTATCATTTTTCGAGGTCAGCATCTAGCAGACTTCCGAAACTCACATCCACGTGATACTTCAACTCGTTCCGAACCATTTCCGGAAGTGTCGGCAGGATCTCCTTCTCGACGACATTCGCAATTTCAGCCAACTCAATCCTCTTTCTCGCCTTCTTTTCAGTCATCATTTTGAAGCGCGGCTCAAATTTTTCGGGCAAAAATTCCACATTTTGAGTGATCACCAACTCGGGCGGTTCTCCTCTATCTTTCGGTAGTGGTTTTGGTGCTTCCACCACAGGCTTCGGAGCAGGTGCACTCCCCTTCTTGGCACGTTTTCGAGTCTGAGTGGCTTGTTTCCCCTTGACATTGCTGTTCTTACTGGTATCCGGTGTCGTTGGAGTAGCTGATGGTGTTGGAGATGGAACAGCCGGTGGTTTAGAATCTAGAGATGGAACCACATTTGAGTAAATTGGGGCTCCATCGTGATAAATCTCCCAAAAGCAAATTGCCAGCGCCCATGTATCAGATTTTGCAGAGAAGATTTTGGTCTTTTGGACTTCTGGAGCAAGCCGTTTGAGTGGGATCTTGGTGGCTACATCCAGTGTAAACTGTAGTCCATGTTTGGCCAATCCAAAATCAATCAGTTTAACAGTTCGGCAATCGTGAGAAATCATTACATTCCGCGCGGCAATGTCCCTATGGATATAGTTGTGCATGTGCATCCAGAGCACTGCATAGAGCACTGCCATACAAATTGGGAAACGATAAACATTGTTGACTTTTTTCTTGCGAAGTGCATCTAGAAGACTGCTCCCCTCCAAGAATTCAATGACCAGGTAGAGAGGGAGCTTCTCAACGACGACGCCTTCAAAGCGGATGATGTTGGGGTGCATGAGAGCACGCATTGCACGTGCTTCTGTGAACATTTCCGAGATCTGAAATTCAAAAAAATCAAATTGTTTAGTTCCCAAAGAGTAAATGAGAACTCACAATCTCGGCATGATTCTCAGCTGTAGCGCGCTTGAGTGCCACATCAATCGGCGGAACTCCATGTCTCAATAGTTTTCCTCTAATAACTTTTCCAAATTCTCCACTTCCCAACACGACTTCTGGCACTGGAAACTCAATGTCCGATAAAAGAAGTTGCCACGGTCGACGGGCCACTGGTCTCAAAGCCATTCCACCTTGAGGGAAGGCTTTACGGGATGAGGTGTACGCATTGCAAAGTTCCTCAACTGACTGATAAGTTTCTGGGGTTCCTAGCAACGAGTAGACACCATTTTCCAATATGATACCGTAGGATTTTAGACGAGTTGTGCATTCGAGCTGGAATTGAGATTTTTGAATGTTTTATTAGTTTATAGTTTTCTGCTATCTTTGATAGAAACCGAGATAATTGAGTTCAAAGTTAAAGTATAAGGATAGCGAGAAAACCTAGTTCCTAGAAAAGGTACTTTACTTTGACAGTAATTATCTCGATTCGTAGGAGAGGTATCGAAAACCTGTCAATTGATAAAATGTTAGTGATAGTATGATTAACATTTATCAATTGTCAAAATTTTTTCTTTTACAAAAATCGAGATAATTGAGGTCAAAGTGCAGGGATACGGATAGCGAGCGGAGGGTCAGAGGAGGAGGAGTTTTGTAGCGACATTACTCCTCCAAACAGCTTTGCATCAAAGAATCGTCAACAAAAAATAAAGAACAAGACTTAATAAACATTTTTGTACTTTGCAAAAGCTTGATTAAAAATTTGGTTTCGAGATAGAAGGATTTACACAATTGAAAACCCAGAAATTGAAAGAAAAAGTGTCTCCAACTTTGATCAAACTTATTTCGCTTTCTGGGAAAGATATAAAATAGCCAATCATTAACAAAATGTTAATCACATTATCACCAACGTTTTATTGGTTGACAACTTTTTGATATCTCCTACAGTAACCAAGATAATTGAGGTCAAAAACTCACTCTCAACGAATAATCCTTTGGTAGCATTTTGGAATTTTCTGATGCTTGATCCGGCGTGACGGCTGTTGTCAGAATACATGCGAAAGTTCTTGTGCCACCGGATTTGACCATTTCGTTTGTGGGATTTCGGATTAGAAAGTCTCCAAGGTCCGGAAGCATTTCTCGACACTCTCGTCTGCAAAATGGAAAACATAATGACCAGAAACTACACACTACAAAATACAAAGACTACAAAGACTACAAAGACTACAAACGTACGTATCAATAGTTCCATGGAAATATGGTAAACTAGTCAACGTAGTCATTTCCATTTTTTACTCTCTTGCGAACTGAACTGTTCCGATTTTCAAAGAGATTGCTTGCTCATAAAACTGACTGATTTTCTAAGATATTTATAGCATTAGATCTGATAAAAGATAAGGAACTTTTATGTGCCACGTATTAGGGATTTTTAGGTTTTGAGGATAAAAGGTCACGTGGAAAATTAAGGAGACGTGAGGGGAATTTGAATTTTTGGAACTGAAATGACCCAGTTTTGGAATTATAGCTGCACATAAGAATTACAACTTCCGTCAGCCTAAAAACAAAACTCTCAATTTTTAAGAAATTTTTTTCGAAATTTCAGATTTTTTGAATTTCAGGTTTTTGGAATAGGCAGTTTTAGGATCTTTCAATTCCAGATTTTTGAAGAAAGAATTTCAAAATTTCAGATTTTTCAGGTTTTTACAGCTCCTCTAAACTTCTTGCGATCTAAAAAATACGAAAAATTGAATTTTTAGGATTTTTATGTTAAAAAACAAAACAAGAAAAGATCCATAAAAGCACCAAATGAGAGAATAGTACAAGTTGGTCAAAAAGGCAAAGAAATGAGAAGGTAGACGAAATAATAAAGCATATAAGAGGAGGGCTAATTATACAAAAAAAGAGAAGGAATCCGTAATTTTTGAAAAATTGGGGTTGGTCATAAAAAATTGAAAAATACAAAAAAAAAGAGATTTTGAGAATGAAAAGTATTGTTATTTTACTCGTTTCGAGCAGGCAGATGTGGTGATGAGCATAATTTTTCTAATTAGTTAATTGGTCAATTAGCTTTTCCAGCATAAACTGGATTCTTGAATGTTGTCGTGGCTTGTTTGTAGATTGGATTCTCGTTCTGAAAGTTATAATTCTATTTCTAAATATACTTCCGTTATATATTACCGTATCCCATTTAGCCATAAGCCTTTCGTTATTGAACTTGGCGTACTCTGCTCTGTCGTGGAGTACTGTAAGAAGTTTCCAGAGCAGAAGGAGCAAAATTCCGAGGATAACGATTCCAGCAATGACTCCCAACACGATGGCGAGGACTGGGACTGGTGGTGGACAATCCTTGTGTCTTCTGACCCAGACCGTCGCGTTGTCAGTGGCTTCATCGTAGTAGTAGAGGTAGTAGAATGTGCAATCGTCGGCTGGATCCACGAATTGGCAAGGTGTCGTTTCGTTGAGTGCTGGAAATGAGAAATGTTTGAAATTTAATTTATAGAAGCTTGAAACCCAATATAATTTTTAACTATCGCTCAAAATTAACTTTGAGAGCCCCTCGAGGAGTTGAACTTGTGGGCTCACCGTTGGAGGTGCCGCGCCGCTACCAGCTGAGTTACGGTGGCACAAGTTATACACCGTAAAAAGGCATACTGTAACTCTAAATAACTTTAAAAAATCTCCCCACTCCCCTACTTTGATTACGTCATAAAATATCAACTTAAATGGTTTGGAAATTTCCATTACATCTCCAATAAGAGGGTTTCCAACTTTGAACCTAGTTATCCCGATTTTCGTAAGAGATATCAAAAAGTTTCTAACTAAGAAAATATTTGTGATATTATGATAAACATTTTATCAGTTGACAGCTTTTTGACAAGATAAACTGACTCAAAGTTGGAGACACTGTTTTTTCGAACGAAAATTTCCATTTTCAACCGAAATTTTTAAATCCTAACATCTCGCGAACAAATTTTTCTATCAAAATTTTGTCAACTAACAAAATGTGCACAATCTTATGTGCTTCATTTTTCTATTTGACAACTTTTTGATAAATTGATGTTTGGAGAAGTTATTTTCTGTCGAAGCGGCACGTCGGTACTGCTGGCGTCACCGTAGCTCAGCGGCACGGTACTTCATAAGAACGAATTTTTGAGAAAATCGTTTATTTTTTCATGTCTCCCACCTTTAGAAATATTTCTGACAGTGTTTCTTTCTATTTTTTAAAGGCTCAGCTCCAGAAACAACTCACTTGGCAGCTCATCCACTGGAATCGCCTTGAATTCGCACTTATCACATTCAGTCTCATTATGTGGTCCAGTTTGCCATTGTTGACACATCACACAATTCTTATACTCCACACACTTTGTTGGACAAGTTGGGCAAATTTCACACTTGGCTCCAGAATACCGATTTCCATCTGGCGAATCGAAACATCTACATCTTCCACAGATGCATTCTCCTTTTCCATTACAAATCTTTCCGTTTGCCGAGAGACAGGAATCAGTAGAGATTGGGCATTCGCATGCTCTTCCAGTCCATCCCGGTGCGCAAATGCACTTTCCACAGTTGCACTCTCCATGCTCAGCGCAGATTTTACGGTCGTGTCTTGGGCAATTGAAGTTGTCGCATTCACAGAACTCTCCAGAGATTTGCTCTTCTGGATTGGCACGTGGATTGCACTCGCATCTTCCACAGTTGCAGACTCCTCGTCCCTCACAGATGGCTGACTCGTTGGTTCTGAAAATTTTTGATAAGCAAATTCTCCAGATTACGGAATTTACCTTTTACACTTCTCGTTCAATGCTGCTGTCGACATTCCAGGTCTGTTACATTCACAATATTTTCCAACATTTCCTCCCTTGCATCGACAAACTCCACAAACCATATCTCCACCATGACACTCTGCGGCGTTGGTCACAATTCTGTCTTGACGTTCGCAATCACAATCACAGAGAACCTTGACGTTCACAATAAGTGTCTCATCTAATCCGGATGGTCCGATGCGGAGAACGAAATCTCTTTTATCGATACAGTGGGTGTTTTCAAGGGTTACTTCGAATTGAACCTCATCTCCGACACGGATTCCCTCACAGACGTTGGTGTCCTTGAGTGTTGTTCCGCTGGAAAAATTATATGATTGAGTTTGTCAGTATGTAAGCTTTAAAAATGCAATATTGTGGTTCTCAACAAGAATACTCGAAAACACTTTAAACCCTAAAAACTGACAGAAAAGGGCTCCCTAATTTTAAACCAATTTTTCTCGTCTTCTGTGAAAGCTAGCAAAAAGTGATCAACTAACAAGTTGTTCACCATAATATGGCAAATATTTTGTTAGTTGATTATTTTTTTGAGACATTTTACAGAAACTTAGATATTTAAGCTCAAAGTTGCTGGTCTATAAGGGGGCCTCGACGTAACCCTAAGAGACAAGTCAGGTTCAACCCAAAATATTTCGGAGCCTGTTAAGGGAATCAAAAAATGAGTAATTAACAAAATATTTTTGATATTATGGTAAACATTTCGTTAGTTAGCAATTTTTTGATATCTCTTACAGAAACCAAGATAATTAAGCTCAAAGCTGACGACCCGAGAGCATAAGGGGGCATCGTGCCCCCTCCCCGCGCATGTACCTAATCATCAAGTTTAACCTTAATTATCTCGGTTCCTATGAAAGATATGAAAAAGCAGTCCACTGATGAAATGTTTATCATAATATAAAACATTTTTTGTCCATTAAACATTTTTTGATATCTCTTACAGGAGAAACCTTTCCACGTACTTTGACTAAATTTATCTCGGCGGATATCAGAGCTATCAAAAAAGAGCAATTGACAAAATATTCCTTATATTATTTTGAAAATTTTGTTAGTTGACAGATTTTTGATATCTTTTATAGGAACCGAGATAATTTGACTCAAAGTTAGGATTATTTTTTCCTGGTTTTATGGCAATTCCTACTTTAATCTTGCACTTTAAAGGTGGGGGGACAGGAGATTTTTCGTAGTTTTTTTGTAGCTAGAGTATGCATTCTACCGTCACGGTGTACAACGCTTAATGTCACTCTGCGTACAGCTGTCGTCCTCGCCTTTATGTATGCAATCGGGCGTTCGCTTTCTCTTTGCCCGCGTAGCTCAGTCGGTAGCGGCGCCGCACCCTCAATCATCGCCCTCACAAGTTCAACTCCTCGAGGGGCATTTTTGAACGGAATTTCGAGAACATTATTTTTTTCATGTCCCCCCACCTTTAAACTATAGGAAATTGTTAGAGGTTATTTTTCAGCTACCTCTCCTTTTTCCAAAATTTCAAATAAGAACTTACTCCAAGCACATTGATCTATAGGTCAGCTTCAATCCCTCTGACGCATTGGCATTATCGACCATAATAATCTTCTCACTGATCTTCAAATACTCCTTCTCAATCAAGTCCACAATATTTCTAGAATCATTCGCCAAAACTCCAACCGACGAGGAAACGTCTGGAAGAGCATTCGAAAGTTGGGTATAGAGATCTTGATTGTTTTTGGTGACAGCGAAGATGACATTGGCTTTGCGATCCTTGATCATCTGATGGAGAAGAGCGATGGAGGGGTAGTCCTGGTTGAGGGTTTCCGTGTAGTATCCTTCACGATCCAAATGGCATGATCCATCGTTTGGCTCGACGACTCCAGCCAGGCGACCGTCTCCGGCGAAATGGAATCCGGCGTCGGTGGAGAAGACGATCATTTTACGAGCGCGTTCACGCCATCCAATGGTTTTCTAAAAAATGAATATGTTTTAAGTTTTATTCAGGTTCTTCTACAGCTGAAAGTTTAAAAATGACCTTACCTCCTAGAAAAACTAATAGTAAGTAAGACAAATGAATACCCTAAATCTGTACTATAAGGGCCTTTTAGCTTTGAGTCAATTTTTCTCGCTTCCTATGATAGATATAAAAAAGTAGTCAACTAACAAAATGTTGATCATAACAAAATAAATATTTTATTAGTTGACAAAGTTAACGGGAGCCTTCTATGCTCTGACTTCTCTGCATCTCTCTTGGAGTGCGGCGGAGTCCGTTATATAAAAACACTCCGTTCGTTTAAGCCTAATTATCTCAATTTTTGGGAATGCTATCATAAAACGTTCATTTAACAAAATGCTCTCCATAACATCAAAAACATTTTGTTAGTTGACAACTTTTTGATACCTCTCACAGAAATTTTTACCGGTTTTATGAGCTCAGGTTTTATGCTAAGTTTTTATCCGGTTTTATGAGATCTTCAAGCCCAAAATTTCACATTTTCAAAGCCAAGTATTTCGAAAACTCACATTACACGCCAAAGCCTGCACAACTGCATCGAAACCTCCTTCTGGAGCATCCAAGTTTCCAGAAATTTCAGCTTTCTCAACCTCAGCCTTAAACTTGGCGGTGTTGGTAGTCAACGACATTTGATGTTTGAATCCGTATGGCTCAGCACATGGAGTTGGGCATGGGGACAACTGTTTCTCGATTCTTGGGTCAATGAATGGCATAAGCTTCTTATCAATGAAAGATCCAAAGCCAAGACGGAAGTTTTTGGTGACAGTTCTCATTCTTTCTGCCAAAAGATCTCCCAACTCAGAGAGCTTTTGCTTATCATCCTTCATAGAATAAGACAAGTCCATAAGATAGTAGAGATCCACTGGATAGTCAACAGCTTGGCGATAGGTGACATTGAAGCGAACTCGGGATTCTGAAGAAAAAAATGTCTGGACTTGTATCAGCAATCTTTCAAAAAGATTATTTCACTCACTTGGTCGAATCTCCACATACATTTGCTGTGGCTTGATTTGAACCGCTTCCTCTTCAGATTCAACTTCTCCTTGATCGGAAAGCTTACTGTCTTCTGTGACGTCCAATTTGGTAGTTGGATCCTCGATGTAGCTGTCTGGGCAACCATGTTCCATTAGCTTAGCACGGCTGTCACATCTGGCATATGGCTTCTTTTCATCGAACATCTGAAAAATAATCAATAAATCTTGAATTTGATTTATGTCACTATATAATAATATCTGGTGCTTCAAACCGTTTTTCAGCAGCCGCCGCTCAGCCCCGCCCGTACCCCCACTTTCAGTTCAATTATCTCGGTTTCTTTAAGAGTTATTTAAAATATGTCAACTGATAAAATGATTGTCATAACATAATCAACATTTTCTCAATTGACAGAATTTCAAAATCTCTTCTAGAAACCCAGATAATTCAAATTCCTTAAGACTCACCGGCGCTCCACACCACGCACACGACTCGTGGAACTGGATACAAGCCGAACATGTGTAGTTATCTCTGGACAGGCTGTAGCATGGGAAGTCGGATTTTTCGACAACTTTTCCTGTCACTTCTCCGGTTTTCCAGTCATTTGCCGTTAGTGCCAGAGGGATTAGGAGAGCTGCTAAAAGCAGCAGAGGTCTTGATGGTGGCATACTTTTGAAATATGCCCCAGATGGAATAGGTTGTTTATGCCCTGAAAACTTTTAAAATTAGAAAAAAATTGATAAGAAAAACGAGTTATCAAAGAATTATAAAATTCAAAAGTTACAAAAATTTTAAGAATCAAAACTTCTGAAGTTTCAGGAAAAATATAGAAACAAGGAGATCCTAAACTTGACCTAATTTATCTAGCTTCCTGTGAGTGCTATCAAAAAGTGGTCAACTAAAAAAAATTAAATTGAAGTCAATTTTTTTCAGAATTCTTCAAATAGTTTATACATAAATCGAGGTGAAGAAATAGTGCCGGACAAAAAATACATAGTGTTTCGACTTTTTCAGTGTAAACTGTCAACTTAGGTATCCTAAAAAAGTAGCTAAAAATTTTCCAATTTGGCTGAAAATTTCAGATTATGTTCAACAAAATTAGAGCTTCATTTTTGTATTTGGCAACTTTTTTGTCAAGTTTCATTCTGATGAGATATGCCGTTTGAAACCGAAAAAGTGCCTAAATCTGCGTTGTGGCACTTTAAAACCGCTTTTCTCGTTCGGCTGAATTTGTATCAAAAAGTTGTCAACTGCAAAATTGAAGCTCTATCTTAGTTTAGCATACTCTAAAATTTTCAGACAAATAGAAATAGTCTGAACTACTTTTCCAAAGGCTCTAAAGTTGACTATTTTCCACTGGAAAAAGTCAAAATTCGTAAAATATGTATTGGCGGCTACTGTAGAAATTTTCAAAGACTGAAAACCGGAAAACTCGAATCTGGGATTTATAAAATACAAGATTTCAAGGATCACAAGGTTCAGAACTTTTTTTCCTACACATCAAAACTAGGCCATACAAATGTCTATGTAGGTGTCTATTTCTCTAATAACTGTTCTTGTTCTTCTGTTTATTTAGGAGGTGAGGTGTCAATGAACACACCGTGAGAAAGAAAAAAACATTCGCTCAAAATTGATCTAAAAGTGTAAAAAAGAAAGAAGAAGAAGAGTTAGTCATACATGTTAGAAAAGGCTGGAAAGAAGTGGCTAAATTTGAAATTCATAGGTTATAAATTATGAAGAAAACTAGAAAGCTGACAGAATTAGTGTTTTCTGGGACAAAGTTTTTATTCTAGACAAAGGTTAGGTTCTGGAAAATCCGTACAAATTTCGTAGCTATTTTCCAGCAGAATTAAAATTTTGTTCGACAAATTGCAGAACAACTAGTTTCAAAGCGCATATAGATAGAGAACGTCACTATATGCAAATAAAAAAAAATCGATAAAAGGAACAACTCGGGGATCCTCCTCTAACCGTGGTACCCAGCAGTCAAGAACGTGGGCGGATCTGCCAAGTGCTCTCTCCCGACGGGATCAACTGGCTGCCTCTGCTGGCACATCTCTCTCTCTCTCTCTCTCTCTCTCTCTCTCTCTTTCTCTCTCTCTCTCTCTTTCTCTCTCTCTCTCAAGGAACGAGATAGATAGTGTAGGCGATCGTTGGGACAGAGTGCTGCTCTTGCTGGGACCAGTGTAAAAAGGAAGAGAGAAAGAAGGTTACACCTGCCAGTGTCTTGAAAGAAACAGAAAGAGTAAAAAGAGTGAGAAGATGCTCTGGAGACATCAGAGACCGATGAGAAGGGAATTGCGAAATGGAAGGATTCAGAAGAAGGATCATAGTCGTTCAAAATTACGAAATCAAGATGATAACTTTAAGCTCCTTTATCTTGGTCATAGTAGGAGATATCATAAAGTGGTCAATTAACAAAATGTTGGTGATATTATGATAAGCATTTTATCGGTTTACAAATGTTTGATATCTCTTATAGCAACCAAGACAATTAAGTTCAAAGTTAAGAGACCACTTTGTGGCACATAATATATTTGTAGGAACTTTGAGCTCAATTATCTCGTTTCCTGTAAAAGATATCAAAATTTAGTCAACTGATAAAATTTTAGTCATATTACATTTTATCAGTTGACAAAGTTTTGCTATATTATACAGGAACCGAGATAATTGAGCTCAAAATTGAGATACCGCAGGGCAGAAAAAATTAGGCGCCGGATGCGGCTGAAAAAAAATCAACGTACAAGGAATTATTCTAAAAGAGTTAAATATGAAAATCTAAAAAGTTAATGAAATCTAATTGAATTTTGAGAAAAAAAATGGAAAAAAAATCAGCTAACTAGATAATTTCCAAGATTTTTGGTTTCATTAGAAAATTTCAAATTAATAATTTTTGGAATTTTCAAAAAAATCGAAATTCGATTCACACGGAAAACTTTGGAAAATAGCAATTTTCAATTTCAAAACTATCTAAAAATAAAAGTAAAAAGCAAAGTGAGTCATGATTCCGGTCACCGCCTCCGAAATTCCGCAATCCATCAAATCGATAACAATCTTTTTTAATTAAACCTTGAAATTTCGAAAAATCTTCTTCTAAAAACTTAGAATCGAAAAATAAGGAGGAATTGGGAAAACGGGACATCTGGTGCATACATATACTAGTACCCTCTCTCTGCTGCACAACTGCCCTTGTGTGTGTTTAATGGCAGAAAAGACAGAGGAAATAGTGTGGAATCAGTGGAGGCGCAGACAACAGGGTCACTGTTGGGTACTTTTGTTAGGGGGGAAGCGAGCGACGCGAACGGACAGAAAGTGAGAGAGAGAGAGAGAGAGAGAGAGAGAGAGAGAGAGAGAGAGAGAGAGAGAGAGAGAGAGAGATTGAGATTAAGAAGAGGATAGTTTGGGAGGCTATTGAGATTGATGAGAGTGACCGCTTCATTTTTCTAGGTTACGTAATCTTGGAAAATTGCCGTATCCGCTCTAATAGCAACCCACCCTATACGTGCTTTTTCAGCTCAATTATCTCGGTTCCTATAAAAAATATCAAAAAAATCTGTCGACTGATAAAATATTGGTGATATAATGATAAATATTTCATCAGTTGACAGATTTTTGATATCTTTCATGGGAACTGAGATAATTGAGCTCAAAATGCTCATATAGGTAGGACGTCATTTAGAGCTAATACAGCGATTTAAAGGGCGACTTTTTCACAAAAGATTTTTCCAAAGCGAAACCTCAAATTTTCGCATCGAAAATAGAACATTTCCGGAAACTTCTAGAAGGGTCTCAAAAATTTCCTTTTGAAATCCCACCAAAACTGGAATTTCTCAGTTTTTCATTTTCGGTACTTTCATGAAATTCGAAATTATCTCAAAAACTGGAAAAGCTAGAAAAAAAAGTTAGCGACTAGAAAAATGTGTGAAATTCAATTTTACACATTTTCGTAATTCACAACTTTTGTCTAGCTCTTACAGTTTTAGAGCTATGCGACTTTAAAGTTCCCAGAGAAGCTAAAGCACTCTAGCTTCTCTGCGTCTCTCTGAATTTGAAATGGATTACTGTAGCTAAATAAAATAGTATTTTGAAGATTGAAGAAAGAAACTTCGAACTAAAAAACTCAACTAAAAGTATTCAAAGGGGATGTCGGCGGCCAGTTATGAAAGAGAGATATTTCGAAAATTCCCCAGAGACTTATCATCACTCAACCATACACATTTTTGATGGGAAAAGAGAGAAGGGCGGTGGGAAAATAAAGGAACATTTTCTAGAAGGAATTCTAGAATAAATAGAAAAAAAGGACCTAATTTAATCATTATCAACTCAAAGAACTTCAAATAAATCGATTCCTTTTACAAAAAAACGCAATCATCCTCCGAAATCACTTGCGTTTTATTGCCTAATCTATCATAACTTTCACCTCTTTTATCGGGCGAATTTCTGGTTTTTATGGGATCTAAGACAACTTTAGGGGTTTGTATGTAATTGTGTGTTTTATTTCAACTACTTTCGGATGGAAAAACCCTTATTAATTGAGTTTCTCTTAGAAAATATTCCAACAACCTCAAAACGAACTAATCCCAGAAAACCCCATCTCCATGCGGCACCCTTGCCAAAACCGCGCGCGCCGCTTGCAAAAAGGGGCGTTCCCTCGAGAAAACCGTTTATTTTTGCAGTTCTCGTCATCTTTTCGGCTCTTTTTCTCGCGAATTGTTCGATTTTCACACTCAAAAAAAATATTATTTCAGCTAGAACACTCAATTTCGGGTCTTTTCAACCTCTTTAATCATGAAAATCACAAGGATTTTCGGCTTTTTAGCCATTATTTTATTCTGCTCTAGCGGGTTCAGCGCCGGCGCTGCTTCGGACGACAACGAGTTTGCCGAGTTTGAGGAAGATGAGTTTGCAGATAGCGTCGTGGTGACGAACGCGCCAGATGCAAAGCAAGAAGATCGGAAATCCGTGCCGCCCATTGTTCAGGTAGGATTCTAGAATTTTCGTCTTATTTTGACGATTTTTTATTTCAGAAAGACGATTTTGAAGACGATGATTTTGGTGTTGTCGATGAGGATGAATCTGATGACTCTGAAAAAATCAAAGAAGTAGATCCAGATGAGCCAACGCCAGTGCAATCCTTGAAATTCACCGATGTCCCCGCCCATTTCCGTTCAAACTGGGCATCGTACCAAGTCGAGGGAATCGTTGTGCTCATTATTTTCATTTATCTCATCAATTATATTATCGGAAAGACTACAAATTCCTCCATTGCTCACACAGTTTTCGAGATGTGTCGCCCGACTCTTGAGGAGCAATTCGCAGTCGTTGGAGATGACGGAGTGACCGATTTGGATAAGCTCGAGCCAACTTTGAAGAGAGACACCGACTCGTCGTTTTCCGCTTGGTGCTCAGGGCGTGTCAATGTTCATTCCCTCTTCTTGCAGGTAATTTCTTAATTTTTCAAGCCATTCCTTCCCATATAACATCCAAATCATTCCAGATGAAAACCATCAAGCGCCAAGACCTGGTCTCCCGAGTCTTAGACATCTATGACCCTTCATCCGACAAGATGACCATCAAAGTCAGTCTCGAAGGTGGAAACGACGTGGATCCGCTGATTTTCGCCGTTGGAGAGAAGAAAATCGCGACGAAGAACTTCCGAGAAATGTTCGATTTGAATAGCTACGTTTCCGAGAAGAAGCAAGTCGCTCAGCAGCTCAATCTACCAGCCACGTGGCAACTCTACGCGGATCAGAATGAGGTGGTCTACTCGATTCTCGAGCCAGGAGTTGTTTCATTGTTGAGGAAACACGAGGAGGCAATCGAATTCATTCACATCTCCGATCAATACACAGGACCAAAGCCAGCCGAGGGAGAGAGCTATACACGACTTCCAGAGCCACAACGATACATGTTCATGTCGTTGAATCTTGCGAAGCTGGGTCAGGATGAGGAGTCTGCCGCTGAGATTCTGAACTTGGTATTCTATTTGATCGATCGGGTGAAGAAGATGAAGTTGAGTAAGGATGCCAAGCAGAAGGCTGAACGGAAGAGAAAGGAGTTCGAGGAGGCTTTCTTGAAGCAGACGCACGCCTTCCGTCAAGAAGCAGCACAGGCTAGAAAAGAGGAGAAGACACGCGAGAGGAAGCAGAAGCTGATGGACGAGCACGATCCGGAGAGACAACGACGACTGGAAGCCAAGGAGCTGAAGAAGGAGGCAAAGGCGAAGCAGCCGAAGATGAAGCAGATGAAAGTGAAATAATTTATTGATTTATGTTCTTTTTTTGTTTAATTTAAAGCACCTCTATATATTTATTTATTATCATTCCCTTCGTACCAAATTTTTTGCCACAAGCTCAATTCTTTTTTTCAAACTTGATTATCTTTTCATCCACCCATCATCAACAATCAATTCTTTCTCTTCTCTCTTCTCTCAAAAAAATTCCCGATCTTTCAAAATATTCAAAATTCTCTAGTGGATTTGCATTATGCAAATCCCCGTCACTTGAATTTGAATAGTAGTATACAGTTCACAGTTTTAATAAATTTAATAAGTTATGTTTTACATTGTATAGGGGCTTCGAATTCAACGATTTTTATTCTCTTTTCTGAAAAATTCTTTTTGAAAAATCAATAATTTCCAGTAAAAAATGTCGAAAATAAACAATTTCCGGAGGTACAACCCCCTTATCGATGAGTGGATTATAGTAGCGGTGAATCGGATAAATCGGCCTTGGCAAGGTGCCAAGACTGAAAAATCTGGAAGTTCCGAGAAGAATCCAGACGACGTGACGTCTTCTATCACCACCAACCCGCTGGCTCCAGGAGGCGTCAGGTCTTCTGGAGCGAAAAACGAGGATTATTTGAGCACTTTTGTGTTTGAAAATGATTTTCCGTCGTTTACAGAATTCGATGGATGCGCTGGCAAAGAAGGTATAATGGTCCTACCACGAAAACTACAGTAGCCTAGAAATATTGTTATTTTTTGAATTTTTTTCTTGATTTTCGTGCTTTTTCAGTTTTTTTTCAGAAAATTCGAAAATTCAAAAATCCAATTTTTCAAATTTTTTTCCAGAAAATTCCGATTTATTCAAGCAGCAAGAAGTGCGAGGAGTTTGCCGAGTGATTTGTTATCACCCCGATAGTCAGAAGACGTTGGCACAGATGAGTTTAGAAGAGGTAACGAAGCTCTTTTGAAGTTTCAGTTCATTAGAGCGCGTTTAACAGATCCGCACTGTTATCAACCTCTGGCACCAGCAATACGTAGAACTATGTCCAAAATACGATTGGGTTCAAATATTCGAAAATCGAGGAGCCGTGGTTGGCTGCTCGAATATGCACCCGCATGGACAGTTATGGGCGTCGAATTATCTTCCGAGTATTCCACAGAAAAAGCACGATAGTCAGAAAGTACGCTCTAGTGAGAATTTTGCAAAACGCGCTCTAACGAGAATTACATTTCCAGAAGTACTTCGAGAAGCATGGTAAAGTAATGTTGGTAGATTATTTGGATCAAGAAATAACGAAAAAAGAGCGGATAATTATGAGAAATGAGCATTGGACATGGCTGGTGCCTTATTGGGCGTTTTGGCCATTTGAGACGATGCTTCTTCCGAATCGCCACGTGGCAAGGTTCACTGATTTGATGGAGGTTAGGAATGCGCTCTACTGGCAACAGAGCATCGCGAACGGAGACCTATAGAAAGTGCGCTTCGTTGTACTTCTCTAAAAATTTGGATACTTTTCAGTTTTCAAATTTTTCGAACGTTTTTTCTGAAAACTAAAGCGTTGACCGCTACGCCGAACTTGGCTGACTGCGGAAATTCGAATCCAGGTTCCCTTCCGCGATGTCCTGTAATCACAGTGTTCTAACTGCCGTGATATGCTATTGCGCTTTGTTGAGGAACTCTGGTAATCGGTTTCTAACCAGTTTCTGGCAATTTTCCAACCAGATTCGAGTAAAATTCCAACTAGATTCGGAAAGTTTTTATTTTCTGACCAGATCCGACCGAGAAAGCTAATTTCCCAACCTGATTCGGACAATTTTCTAACCAGATCTAGCCATTTCTGCTCCGGAATTTTCCCGAATCTGGTTGGAAAACGATTACCAGAGATGTGACGTGGCGAAAATTTAAATCGCTAAAAATTCAAATTTCTATCAATTTTGAATTGATTTTCGACATAAAAATAGATTTTTCTTAGACCGTAAACATCGCTACAGCACTTACTCATTAAAGCGCAAAAGCATACCGTAGAAGTTCGAACACAGCTGTGTGTAATGCGCTCTATTGACAATAACTTTTCAAACCATTCCAGGCTGAAAAACAATCACTCTCCGCAATTCTACGTGACCTGCTTATCAAGTACGACAACATCTTCCAATGCTCCTTCCCCTATATGATGGGATGGTCGGGAGCACCAACTGGGACCTATTTGAAAACTGACTGCTCATTTTGGCAGCTCCATTTGTCTTTCTTTCCTCCACTTCTTCGCTCTGCAACAGTACCGAAATTCCTCGCTGGATATGAGGTTTTCGCTGAGAAACAAAGGGATATCTCTCCAGAAGTGGCGGCGGCGACGTTGAGAGAACTTGATGGGGTGCATTATTCGTGCAAATAAATATTTTTAATATTTTCAATGTAACAATAGAAATTTCAACAACAACAAAATTACAAAAAATAATCAATCAATTCTAACAAATCGAGCTTGCACAAAAATCCGGGGCGCCTTTAAATTCTTCTGATGATTGATAGTAATTCGATGGAGGTACTCCTTCCGTTCGCATTTGAATCCAGAAGCCTCGAAAAATCCGCAAAGTTCGTCCAAATCAAAGTAATAGGCTCGCGTGCCATCTTGTCTAACGTAGAATCTATCAGCGATTCGTGCTTCTCGCCCGAATCGAATCATCGCGTGATCGTTGATTCCGTAGTCACGTACAACGACTGAGCCGCCGATCTGGAAGAAGTAGCAGTCGACGTTTTGAAAATTTAGAATCTGGCTGAATTTTTCGACAAGAAATTGGCCCACCTTCACTAAATTCCTCATATTCTCCGCCGCAATCTTCATTTTGTCCGGATGAATAGCTGACATAACGAAAATCAACGTGGCTAGATCGACTTGCTCGTCAAATGGCGATGAGTTCGAAGGAATTGACAAATCAACGACTGCGGTTGCCACCGGGAGCTCCAGCTCTTTTGCTCGTTCTTCCAACATTCTCACAGCGTTGGCTGAGAAATCGAACGCGAATAATTTCAGTTTTGGAATCTCGGCGACCAGTGGAAAAAGCATGTTTCCGACACCACAACCTGCCTCGAGATATAGGAGTTCTTTCTCGAAATCTATATCCGGACAAATGATTTTCAGATCCTCCGCACTCCAATTTCGATCTTTGAAGAAATTGTTTTTATTTCGATTATAGAATTTGTCCCAATTTTTCCTCGCCTCGATTTCCAGCTTGTTCTTTTTGAAATCGCTGATAACTGTCTGTAAATAAATGATTTTCAGCTCTAAAACTCGAAAAAAGGAGGGTACCTGCTTGGAAAGTTTCTCGTTGTCCTCTTCTGTCAATTCTCGTGACGATTGGCTTGAAAAACTGTAGAATCCTTCTTCTGGCATTTTTTAGGCCTGGAAATTTTAATTTTTATTTGAATTTGTGCCTGAAAACCTCTAAAATTCAATAAAAACGACGAAATCGCGATAAAGAAAGGTATGCAAGTGCGCTCCAATCGCGCGCCAACGCCGGGGAAACGTCGGCCGCTCAAATATGTGTTTTTAGCGCTATAAAATAGCGGAAGTTTTTTGTATAAACGCATACGCCTTTGATACCGTACCTCGAAATCTTTGTATTTTTGCTTTTTTCTCTCAATTTCTCGCAATTTTTCCCTAATCTTCGCTGGGTTTTCATGAATCTTCAATTGAACCGAAAAACAGCTAAAATAATTAATTGTGAGACACTGTATTGAAGGTGCATGCATTTATTGTCGAATTAAAAAAAGTGGGACCTGAAAATTTGAAAGGCGTAGCTTTTTTTGATCTACGAAAAAGTGCGGCAAAAACGTAATATTTCAGATTTTCGCCTCGTTCGAGCTACTTTCGCAATTAAGTTCGGTTTTCCGATGAAAAACAGATTCGAAAGATGCTAGCGATCATTTTCCTACCAAGAAATCTAAATTTTGTTCAGAAAATCACACTAAATTCACAGAAATAAGTTTCGTTTACTACCGTAGTGTTTCTGGGGCAAGGCCTCGAAAATTGACCGGGAAGCCGCCCGCGAAATTTTCCAGGTCACACTTTTTTTAATTCGACAATATTCAAAATATTTCGCTGTTTTCGCTTCAGGACCGACAATGCCCTTTTAAAAAATTCTCGAAAATTCTCGGACAAGAATTACAAAAATCATTTTATTATACAAAACTTTTTTACACAATAAAAACTCAAAAAACTGTTTTCTTCAATTCCGGGTTACTGTACTCATTGGTTTCTCATTCACAGTAAGTTGAAAGACATCAGGTCTACTGTAATGTCCAACAACATCCAAATCCATTTTTCCAAGAGCAATATCGGATAAATCAAATTCTGCATATCGAATGGTTTCTTGTGTAAAATCTGGTTCAACTAGAACGGCTCCAAGTGGGTCAACTGCGCAAGATCCTCCACGGATTAGAATAGTATCGTCTCCGTGTTCTTTACGGAGAACGTGATCTGATGGATAGGCGGAGCTTTTGAGGAATTGACAAGCGGAGACTACGAAGCATCTCCCTTCCAACGCTATGGTCCTATCGTTGATAGCCAGACATCCCGATCATCCACAGTTGGAGCCAGATAGATTTGAATTTCTGGAAAAATAGGATTATAGCAAGTGAAATGAACGACTGGGACTCACCCTTATTATACAGCGACATTCTATAAAGGGGCATATAATTCTCCCAACAAATCGCACTTCCGAGCTTTCCAACCTTCGTATCAAACACCGGCATCGTCGACCCATCCCCCTGGCCCCATACACATCTTTCCAGTGCCGTTGGCAACAGTTTTCGATGCTTTCCAAGGTATCCGTCAGGCGAATAAAAGAAAACTGAGCAATACAAAGTACCTGCTTCCCGTTCTACAACTCCAATCACGATGTGAATGTTTTTCTGACCAGCTAGCGCTTCCAAATCCTTTGATTCTTCGCCATGCTCTTCGATAGCGTTTTCGAAGTATCTGGAAGTCAAATTACATAATTTTAACTCATATTTTACTTTGAGCTCAGCTATCTCGTTTCTTTTGAAAGATGTCAGAAAGTCTTCAACTGATAAAATGTTTATCATAATATAACCGACATTTTATCAATTTAACAATTTTTGATATCTTCCATGGCAACCGAGATAACTGAGCTCAAAGATCCTACAAATATATTATGAGTTCATAAAGAAGTCACTCAACTTTGAGCTTAATTTTCTCGGTTTCTACAAAAGATAACAAAAAGTGGTCAACTGATAAAATGTTAAGCATGAAATTGCCAACATTTTTTAGTAAGCAAATTTTGCATATCTTCGATAGGAACCAAGATAATTGAGCTCGAAGTGCACGGTAGGTTACCAACCTTTTGAATTCCTTCCTTCCTTCTGGTGTCCTTGTACCCATTGTGATCCCAAAATTGTTCCACTTCGGATATCCACCAATAAATGCTTCTGGGAATAGAACCAATTCTGCACCATTTCCAGCTGCCTCATCCACATATTTTTTGACTTTAGCCAGTGTTGCAGACTTGTCATAGAGTACTGTACCGGCTTGGACAATGGCGATTTTTGGCATTTTTTTTCCTCTTAAATAGAGCTAATTTATCTCGGTTCCTGTAAAAGATATCAAAAATTTGTCAACTACGAAAATGTGATTGGCATTATGATAAACATTTTGTCAGTTAATTACTTTTCGATATCTCTTACAATAAGCGAGATATATGGGTTCAAAGTTGGGAGGCGTTGGGAAAAACAGAAACAGAGAGGGAATAAGAAAAAAGGGGAAAGTGACCAAACAGAAAACAGTGTGTTTTATATGAGTGACCAAATGATGACAATTAGTGAGAATGATAAGATATAGTGTATGTGTGTTTTTCTATTTGTAGGCTACCAAGGATTGTTCTGAAAATCACGTAGGCCGCAAGGAGATCAAAATACCAAGTACTTTCGGGTTCAAGGTAACCTTACTATTATTATTAATCATACATGTGGATGGCCGGGCCGGGCCGCCTAGGACAACTTTTCGAAAATGTTACTTTTCAAATGTGCCAATATATTTTTAATAGCACAAATATTAATCCAAATGCATACAACCATCCAAAAAAGTCATTTTAATTGAATTTTTAGCAAAAAAATCAAACTTCATTAAGCCAAGGATGAAATTTTTTTTCTAAAAACGACCTCAAAACAGTTTTTTTCGACAGAATCGTCCTCTAGTGTGGATTTTTATTTATTAAGGAGAAAAGCCATCTTGAAAAATGATGATTTGCTCTAAAATTTCGAAATTTTCAAAAAGCGGGCCGGCCCGCTTCCAGAAAAATCTCAGATGGCCGCGGGCCGGCCATCTTTTCCACAAGTATGCTATTAATTGAATTGGTTTAATAGTCTCTTATCAGAGCTGTGGAAGAGAATATCTGGTGTCCGGGCGAACTACCGTAATCAGGTTTTACGGTACTATTAAATACGATATGATCTATTTCCAGATGCTTGGCTGTTACGTCAGTTCTGATGCCTTTCATTTGACTGTTCATAAGTATAGTAACCCAAAATCAAAAATCAAGTTGAAGAATTTATTAACCATATATAACTCTATAGTCGTGGAGAGAGAAATGTTTGGGACTTTTTACAAATAAAGTTTTGTGTTTAATTTTTAAAAAAAAACTGATAAAATTGGGTTGGGAAAGAAGAGGTCGATCGCAAAAGCCTACAAGATTTTGGGGGAAGAAGAAGAGAATAGCGATGACGTGGCAGGGGAAGAACAGGGGGGAAAGAAGAATCGATCGAAAGTTAATAATAGCGGGACCAGCTGGCAGTGGAGCTTGTGTAGTTGTGTGGACGATAGCTGTTGAAGTGGCGGAGATGACTGTTGCCGTAGTAGGACCAGTACCATGGGGCGGATCTAGAAAAATAATAAGAAGGATTAGGGAAAATGCCTTGCTTTCAACTTTGATCTAATTTATCTCGGTTCTTGTGAGAGTTATCAAAAAGTAATCAACTGACAAAATATTTATGATATTATGATAAACATTTCATCAGTTGACAACTTTTTGATATCTTTTACAGAAAACAAGAAAAATTGGCTCAAAACAAAAGATCTCTGCTCTGTGCTACATACATCATGGATTTAAATTGCGCATATCTCAAAAACGATAACAGATATGAAAAATGTGCCAACTGTTAACAAGTAGCAATTAAAATTTTGCACATTTTGCTAATTAACAATTTTTTCTAGCTTTGATGGTTCCTGAGATATTAGCGTACAAAATTACAGTACGCACTCTAACGAAACGCCTATATTAACCGTCAACTTTGGGACTCATTACTGATTCCTTGGGACTCATTACTGATTCCTCTCTCAAATTCTCTGCTCACATCAACAAAATCACATCTTTAGCTCTTCTCCGTTCCAAACAACTCTTAAAGTCATTTAGATCTAAGTCTCCAAAATTCTACATTCATCTTTTCAAATGTTATGTTCTCCCGATTCTTGAATACTGTTCTGTAGTTTATTCCCCTCCGCCTTCTTCTCGCCTTGCTCTAAAACTAGAATCTCCCTTAAGGTTTTTCTCTAAGTGTATTTTCCAGCGTTGTAATATCCAGTACAGTTCCTATTCTGATCGTCTCTCTATCCTCAATATGTTCTCCATTCGACATCGTAGGCTAAAAGCTCAACTAATTCTTCTCTATAAATTTTTAAATGGCTCCGCCTACTTTCCTAACCTAAATGCACATGTCAAATACTCCTCCTCCCCTCGTCGCCCTATGAACTTAATTATTGTTCAGCCCTACTCCTCTGACTATTTTTCTTCAATTGTTCCCCTGTGGAACGCCATCACTTCCCAAGTTACCCGATTTCTCCTACCTTCCGAGTTTGAATCCTTAATTTCTTCCAGTATTACCCGTTATTGATATATTTGCTCCCTATTTTTCTTTTTCTACCGGTTACATCTTTCCTGTGTCAAATATCTAAATTATCCCGTTTCCCCTCCCCTACTCAGATCGGCCTCGTGAGGGGGCATTTTTTCTGAGTCTTTCATGTCCTGTCCTCTATTGTTTCATTACACCTGATCAATAAACAAATTAAATTAAATTAAATTAAACTTTGAGCTCAATTATCTCGGTTTCTATAAAAGATATCAAAAAGTGGTCAACTAATAAAATGTTTGACATAATATCAGCGAAATTTTTGTAGTTTATAGAGTTTATAGATTTTTGATATCTCTTACAAAAAAAAAGAAAATGAGATTTAAGGGTTCAAAGTTAATACGAATTAAATGAAAAAACAATTGAAGGGTTATTTGAAAAATGCACTGTAATTTCAATAGCAAAAACGTAAATTGAAGTTCATCAGAAAATAATTTTCTCGTAATTCAATTAATATAAGTCCCTCGAGGAGTNGAACTTGGGGGCCCACCACCGCTCAGCTCGCGGNTGCGGCGCGGCACCTCCAGAGTTGGGTCCACAAGTTCAACTCCTCGATAGGCGTATATAAACGGAATTTCAAGAAAAATATTTTTTACATGTCCCGCTATCTTTAAAAGACTGTGTAATACAAAATTACTTTTTTGTACTGCCTACAACCCTCCCTTCACTTACGTTGTTCCCAGGTACTTTGTATTGTACATATATGAGCTCAAACTCTTCGGACGGCTGGCAATGTCAAAGTGGGTCTCATTGGCAAGATACGAATAGCCGGAGTATCTAAAAACTCATGGTAATTAAGCCCTTATTAACCGAAATAAATACCCCCGTCTCGTCGTGATCGGTCGTGATTCTGCGGCAAGCTGTGGTGGTGTATAGACTGGTGTGGTCCCGTAATTTCTATCGAATGAGTATGGTCGTCGGTAGTCACCCTCGCGTCCGTATACGTATCTGGAAAAGCTTCGAAACTTCACGAGTTATGACATCCCTGACACATTTTTCTCCCCATTCTTTTTTCTCAAATTTCTATGAGCCTCATAAAGTCTATGAGAATGTATTTTTGAACGAAAAAACACAACATGCCATGACACTTCGAACCCCGAATTGTTAAACTGACGTGCCAGTGGCAAGAGAAAAATTTTTTTGACACAAATGCAAAAAAAAAGAAGCTAGGCTTCAAGGAAAAAGATCATAAGAATAAAGAAACTCACTTATAGATTGGGTAGCTCCAGGTTCTCAAACCGAATGTATCGTATTTTCGGAATGGTTCGATTTCCGATCGGTAGTGAATATTCGTGTGATACGGAGCTGTGACGGCTGCAATTGGGGTTCTCGAACGATGAAGGTTCCCATCGTTGACATGTTCGACTGAGGCGATGTCACGGACTGGAGTGTAGCTACGACGAACGTGAGATGCGTACCGCTTCTCGTTGTCCACCGGTGTGTTTTCTCTGGACCATCTTGACAGGTATTTTTCCCTGAAAGATTGAAGCTGAGTTTTAGGAAGGGTCCTATTTCCCTTGAAATATGGAGGTTTGATCCTAGAAATCGCAATCCATAAGTCCTACCTTCGAAAGTGATTACCCGAGTTTTAGGCAATATTTCTCGGTCCCTGTGTGTTACATCAAAAGGTAATTAATTGATAAAATATTCTTGATATTATAATAAGCATTTTATCAGTTGACTAATCTTTGATATCTCTTATAGGAACCGAGATAAATTTGACTAAAGTGAACTTGGTTTAAGTCGGTTTCTTTCGAAATATCTTACCTAGAAATTGAGCTAAGATCGACAGATCTGCTGCGGTTGAAACGGTAGTTATGGTATTCTGGCATGGTGTCGAAACTTTCGTCGAGTTCTTCTTCGGATAATCTGGAAAAATCATGGTTTCATTATTAGCTTTTTCAATATTCCTCAGCTTTAAATAGAAGCACCGTAACTAGAGAAAGTCGGTTTTTCGGAACTCATGATCCATTTTTTCGAAAACTACCCGGACAATGTCTATTCTAAAATTGATTTTGGAATGAGCAAACTTTCAGCTTTTAGATGATATATGTAGGTTATAACGCGTACCTTAGGTTTTGGCTTAACCTTAACCTAAGTAAGCGGTGCCTTCCCTAGAAAGTTGTAGTCACCTAACAGTCAAACTTTGAGCTGATTTATCTTGGTTCCTGTGAAAGATATTAAAAACTAGTTAACTGACAAAACTTTTATTATGATATCAAAATTATTTAATCAGTTGACAAATTTTTGATATCTCTCATAGGTCGGGATAAAGTACATCTTGAGAGGTCTTGAATTAGCCCTTTTAAGGTATGTTATTTCCTACTAAAGGTACCAAAATGGTATGATCTTGGTTAACCTCTTCCACAAATTTTCTACTCCAAGACAATTCAGAACGAAAGATTCCATTTTGCCCTCAACCCAATCATCAATAAGTTTGTTGTTATCATTATCTTCAGAGATCTTCTCTCTTATCATCCCTTATCTTCTGCCCTCCAACTTTTGTTGTTTACTTTCCCCTCTATCTCTCACCTCTCAACACAAGGCGCCGCTGATAGACCTAGCGTGTACTTTCTGGCTAACTGCTCCCACGATTGTCCACGCGAATCGTCAAGCAGCCGTTTCGCCGCCGCAAGTGCGTTGGCTCTGGAATTCGTTTGGGTCTTGAATGGAATAGAAATGGAGTGGCGGGAATTCGAAAAATTAATTTTTGAGGAAACAGCTACACAGAGACAAATTAGACGTCAAAGCTTTACAGAGAGATTATGTAACGAACTTTGGGTTCAATTATCTCGGTTCCTATAAACGATATCAAAAATATCTCAACTGATAAGATATTTATCATAATATCATTAACATTTTGCTAGTTCACAAATTTTTGATATCTCTTACAGGAGCCGAGATAATTGAGCTCAGAGATCAAGTATAGGGATGACGTGCTGTTAGAGCATTGACTCTTACTTTGAGCCTAATTATCTCGGTTCCCTGTAGAGATATCAAAGTTTTGACAACTGAGAAAATTTACAAATTTTTTATATCTCTTACAGGGGCCGAGATAATTAAGCTCAAACCTTACCTAGTTGGTTCAGACTCAAACCGATGCCCGATGGGATTCTTATCCTCAGGCAATGGTGGTAATAAAGGAGCATCCTCGAATATGGGATCTAGTTTTACAGATGACGCCACCATAATATTTTATATGCGAAGTTTAGGGAATAGTATAGTTTCTCAAGATTTTTTTGTTGCTTTGAGTAGAGAAGATAAAGTTGGGGATAAGGATACCCAAGGTAGTTTTGTGGGGTTGAGAACTCACAAATAAAAAGAGAAACTCTATTTTTTTTTGTTTGCGCGGACAGAATGAAACAGTATGAGTCTATGAGAGACAGGGGGTCATTGTATGTACTTTTTTTTTGCAAGCTAATGAAAAAAATGTGTTCAATTGAAATCGGATAACAAAGGAAGATTTAGATGTATCATGTTTTTGCGGAGGTAATATAGTGTTGATTTAATCATTGAGGTGTTATGAAATTTGGAAAATCGGACATCTAGGGACATTTTACTGTAGTGAGCACTGTAAATGTATTCTAGTCTCTGTATGGTACATTCCGATGAAATGAGTATTAAACAAAATTAACAAATTTGAATTTCGTGTATAGAGAGCTTCGAAATGACTCTAAACACGAATTATTTCAGTGAACCCTCAAAATGAGCTATGACCGTACTTTTGCCTTTGGTGGTCCAGAATTTCCCGTCGTTCTTATGAAAAATATACTGATACGGTTTTGGCAATCCGTTTGGAAAATATTTTATGTTGGTCTTGTCTGAAGCTTCAAAATAAGCCTAAACATGGCTAAGCTCCGCCCACTTTGCTTTTTCGGACGCGTCGCTGTCATGCGTCGCGTGTTCAACAGGAAAAAGTCAGAGGGGGCGGAGCCTAGTCGTGTTTGGGCTCATTTTGAGGCAAAAAGCTTGCAGAATCTCAATTTTCAATTGGTTTTATGTAGAAAGCTGAAATTAAAAAAAAAAACAATTTCTATTTTTTAAATCATAATATTTGACTTTCAATATCACACTTCCGACAAGAACTGATAAGAAGTTGTCAACAAAAAAAAAAATTCCATGACATTTTTTATATTTTGTTAGTTGAGTATTTTTTCGATTTTCAATGAGAACCGAGATATTTTTGGCCAAAAAACCGCAGGCGATGGAACATTAGAGAGTAGCTATCACAGTTCAAGTCAAATATCTCGGTTTCTATACAAGATATCAAATTTTTGTCAACCTATAGAATGTTTATGATAACATTACAAACATTTTATCAGGCAACAGATTCTTGATATCTTCCACGAGAAGCGAGATAATTATACTCAAAGAAGAAGTTGTTGATTCAAACAGCACGCCACCTTACATACTTGAACTATGAGCTCAATTATCTCGGCTCCTTTGAGAGATATCAAAATTATTTCGACTTATAAAATGTTGGTAATAATAAGACGAACATTTTATCAGTTGATAAAATTTCGATATCTTTTATAGCAATGGAGATAATTGAGCTCAAAGGTTCTATTAACGCATTTACGGTAGAAACTTCTAGAAGCCAAAGAATCAAAAAGAGAAAAAAGGAAAATGTTCACAGAGAGCCTGAGGGGGCACATGGCCTGATAATGGATCAACAACAACAAATGCTCACCAGAAGTCTCTCCCTCATATCTCTCATCCCTCTATCCCTTCAGATGCCAACACAAAAACGCCTGAAATTCTGCGACACGATAGAGCGTGCCAATCAGAGAGACAGCAGACACGCAGACAAGAAGAGAGGATTCTTTAAACTGAGCCACATCCCCCGCGTTTGGTCGCTGGCTTGGGAGGGAGTCAAGATGAACAAGAAGAAGGGGAAGATGGAGGATTGAGTTTTGATAGGTTCTCGATTCCCAGGTGCCAATGCGATTAGTAGTGGGATGGCAGTGTGGGGAAGGGTGCCAATTTGAAACGGAGAGATGAAGATGATGGGGGAATAATAAAAAAGTTGAGTCATGAAGAAACATATGTGAATATAGACAAAGTAGGTGAGAAGGTTTTGGGAAAATTCGGGGACATTGAATGCGACCCCCCCCCCCACATCGACAACTTTCAGCTTCATTATCTCCGTTCCTGTAAAAGATATGGAAAAAAAGATCAAGTGAAACAATATTTTTGATATTATGACAATCATTTTGTTAGTTGACTACTTTTTGATATCTTTCACATGAACCGAGAAAAATTGGTTCAAAGTTAGGTGGCTCTATACTGACCTCCGGTCGGAGGGATTTTTCCCTTTTGTACAGAAATTTATAAACACACATTTTTTGTTTTGGGACCGTCGGACACACTTTGAAAGAAAATTTTAAAAATCCCAAATTTTTGTTTTATTATAAAAATCTCTTCAATTAGTAAAATCACAAGTACCGTAAGCACTCCAATAGAAGGAAACCCTATATTTGCATTTCGAGTTCAATTTCTAAAGGAGGTATCAAAATCCGTCAACTGATGAAAGATTAGCGATAATATAAAAACCTTTTTTCTGTTGACAGATTTTTTATATCTTTTGCAGGAATCGAGATAATTGAGCTCAAAGTTCAAGTTAGGGTAACCTAGAGTGTTTATGGTATTATACTTCATAATTCATGAAAGAACATAGGCGAGTAAGATCCGAGTCTGAAGATGAATTCATTGTAAGTCGGATCCTGACAAGGGAACCATGTTTAGCCTTCATCTCAGAAATTTTTCTAAATTTGCTCATTTATAGTTTCAAATACGGGCTTTCTCGTGGTTTATTTGGTTTTCTGCACAAATTTCACACCGGCAACTTTGCCAATTTCCACTCCCCCCCTTTCCTCTATACATTCTCCAATGTGGAAGAAACGAGCAGCAGTGGCCGAGTGGATACACAGGTCCTGGGCGATGATGCGCATAAAGGACCCGATCCATATGCGATCCTCTAGAAGTCCGCTTGACACATATCGCGAACAACGAGCTGCGATGAGTCTCATATGTGTGCGATGTGGGAGAGGCTGAATCGAGTGTTCCGAATGCGCGCGTATCCTAGATAGATTCTGGGTGGGTGGGCGATGTGTGCGATATGGGTCTGATACAGGAGGCCGACTACAACACTCGAAATCCCGGATGCGCCCATTGTTTACCGTAAATCCACACCGGCAACTTTGACAATTTTTCGTCAATTCGAGCCTACATTTCTGGTTTTTCGATTATTCCTTCGATGTTTTTTGTGAAAAAGAGTTATGGCAGAATAAAAAATCGCTGAATTCTTGCAGAAACATGTCTTTCACTCGTTAATTGCTATAATTACAAAGTGTAAATTATAAAAATTTTCAATTTTTCATGCAATTTCAAAAAAGTGAAAGTGAGACATTTTTTGAACAAATGAAAAAAAAACAATTTTTAGCGAATTTTTTCCCATTTTCTTCTGTTTTTGATTGCATATCAAATTTAAATAGAAACTGCCATAAGTCTTTTTCAAAACAAAAACATTGAGTTTCGAAAAATCAGTAATATGTCGTTCAAAATATAAAAAAATATGGAATAATAAAAGAAAAGTACGAAATCGGAAGACCTGAACAAAATCACATCACAATAGAACTTAACTGATACTTCTAGGAACCCCCAACCAACGTTTTAGTTCATTTCATCGAGTGCCAGCAAGCCAGGCGAGGAGATGCTTTGCGGCGGCGGTGTGCCCCATATGCCCCGTATATGCCCCATACCGGCGCCCTTTCCCTGTACCCAATTCATCGGCGCGTCCTCCGTCGCCCATCCATTATGCGTATGCGCGCCCAGGACCTGTGTAGTGTGGATGAATAGTAATCACAAGTTTGGGGTTCGATTCCGTCATTGTCCATTTTCCTTTTTCTTTTTTTCTTTGATGTTGGAGGAATGCTTTGAACTTTTCGAAATTCAAAACTATGTTTGCTTTATTATTTCAGTAGGAAAAAAGCTCGAAAAAGATAATTTCTGAAAACTTCTTGAAGCACTGCTGAAAAGCCTTATCTACTCAAAATGTCAGTCGAAACCCCCCGATAAGATCATATCGGTTGCGGAACTGTTATAAATCAGTCAAGAAGTATGTAAATCTATGTTTTCACAAGATTTGAGTGCTCTTGGGTGATTTTCGAAGGACTACGGTCCATTGGAGTTTTGGAAGAAATAACTTATTTGGGATTTCAAAACGGATATAGGCTACAGAATCTTGTGAAAACACTCATTTTATCATTTTTATGCGTTTATGCTTCATTTTAGCACATTAAAAATTTTTTCGAAAAATTGAAAAAATCGCCAGTTTCGCCATGAAAAAAAATTTTTTTTGAAAAATGAGGAAACTTTGTCAGATTGCAGAGAAACCTTTAAAATTACGATTGACACTCAAACAATGCCGAAAAACTCCCATTAACCCTTCCAAAAATTTACTCCAAAAGTGAGAAATTAGCATTGAAATCACTTAAAAAGCCCATAACTCGACTTCTAGAAATTTGTGCAGAAAACCAAATACACCAAAAGAAAGCCCGTATTTGAAACTATAAATGATAAAATTTAGAAAAAATTCTGAGATGAAGGCTGAACATGGTTCCCTTGTGAGCGCGCATTTTGAATCCTCCACATATGCTTTGTCTTATTTGGAACACCGCAAAAATGTACTGTTTGTTGAATGGAAGCATGAAGAGTTGACGATCAGGACTGAAACGGAGAGGTGAAGGTTTTTGGTTTTTTGCAGTCCGACTCACTCATAATGGAATTTGTGATTCTCTCCAAAGTATTCTTGAATAACAGTTCGGAGAAATGATTCATTCTCGAAAATCTCGAGCCCTTTGATAATGAAGCATGTTCTAGGAGACGGTTGCTTGGTGAGGAAGTTCTGAAGAATTTTCAAATTTAAAGATGAGGAGACATGAAATATTAAAGAATTTTCAAATTTCACCTAGCTACTGTAGTTTCTGAGTGATGCGGCTTTAAAGCTGACAAGAGGCGCAGAGAAGCGATTGTAACTCCCCTACCTTGATAAGATCCGCAATCCATACAGGTTCCAAATGTTCCAATACCAAACTCAGCGAATCCACATCATGGAAAGACCCAGCTCCGCATGAATCAATGGCTCAATAGCCAGAATTTTTAAATTTGGCCATTGTGGAACTTCCATCAGTTCATTGAACGCCCCTTCATCCATCCAATCGGTGTGTCCAGCCATCATGATTGATTTCATTGATTTTGGATCGAAACTCTTCAAGAATTCAAACCGGTTCTCCACAGGGTATTGCACTCTCAAATGGTTAATCTTCAATGTGATCCCTCTCTCTTTGGCGACCTTCAGAAATTCCAAAGCCATCTCCATGAGCTTTTTTGGGTCAAGATTTTGGTTGCGACGATGAGCCAACTCCATGAAGTTATCTCCGATCATAAACTCCTCTACGGCAATGTCTTTCCGTTCGAAAATGGTCAGGAGTTTATCGATAATTTTATTCGAGTTTGCTCGTTTCTCGCTTGTTACTACCATGCGGCGATGGGATCGCCAATGTTGTTCGATGCAAAATTTCTTTCGGCTCAGAAACTGTTTTGGCATCTGGTATATTTTCAAGCTTGTTATGGTTATCGGGTTGTCATCTACCGTGAATTTCTCAACTTGAGAAACCTGGCGGAGGGATTCTCTGGAAAAAATTGAAATTACTTTTGGGGTCCCGCAACGAAAAGTGCCGTCTACAAAATACGGTAATCCCTCCGATACCACGGCACCCCTATACTCTGACTTTAACTTTGGTTACAGCAAAATCTGTATCAAAAAAAGCCTATTCAATCGAAGGATCCCTCGAATAGAAGGGCGCTCCAGGAGTTTTTCGGAAAATAGAGGGGTCTACACTAGAAAAGCTCTAACTCGAATTCCTTTAGCGAAATCAAGAAACTGCAAATTATAAAAATTTTGGAGATAATACGAAACAATTTTATCAGCTGACAAATTTCTGATATCTCTTACAGAAATGGGGATTAATTGACCTTTTTGACATAACTGCCGAGAAGTGATAGGATCAGAAGAGTTTGGGAACAAATTGTTAAAGTGTAGAGAATGAATAAACAGAAGAATATTATTATAGAGACGATACGCAGATTAGAATAGGAATGGTAGAGTTGAGAGACGCAGAGTTTAGGTGATAAGGAAGTGTAGGCTCATGTGAGTCGTTGGCATAGTAACGGGACGGGTTGCTATGGGTTGGTGTGTATGTGAGCGATGATGTCTTTTGGGACAATAATGGAGTAAGAGATTCTGAAAATGAGAAGTTTCGGTCAACTAAAAGTCTTGAGAAAACAGAAGAAAGTTTCTGATTCAAAAAAGTTTAAAAGTAACAAATAAAGATTCAAACGGATCAGAGCTTTTGAAGTCCTTATAAAGCTGTTGACAATTTGAAAAATCTTTTTTACCATGATATTGTAATCGGTTCCAAATTAGTCAAGTTTTAAGATTGATTTGCAGACTGACAGATGAAAGTTGCCTATGAATACCGTAACCCCCACCCAACTTTGAGCCAATTTATCTCGGTTTCTGTAAGAGATATCAAAAAATGGTTCACTGAAGAAATGTTTTTGATATTATGATAAACATTTTATCAGTTGACAGCTTTTTAATTCCTCTCACTGGAACCGAGCTCTATTTTATCTCGGTTTCTGTCAAAGTTACAGAAAAGTGGTCAACTGATAAAATGTTAATCAGAAAGTCAGCGACATTTTGTCAGTTGGACGCTTTTTGATATCTTTCACAGGAGCCGAGATACACAGCCTCAAAAATAGGAGTACCTCAAAAGTCGGTCTCGAAAAAACCAACTCGTTTGCTTCTATGTATTCCGATCAAAAACTCATAAATTTTTTGCATTGTTCCAAAAGTTGCTGTTATTTTTTTCGAGAACCTCATTTGGGCACCTTCATACATCTTTATTTTCTGAATAAAAGGTTACAAGTTTCGTGATATTTCTCTGTAGTTTTGTCTCTCACATCAGCTGAATAAAATGTCCCAAAAATGTTGTTCACTGCAGAAGTGGAGCTGAATTACTGTTTGGACTCAATATCAGAGTCTCCACCTTGGCTACGTTCAACATGCATGCAAAACATCCGCCTGAACATTCGCCTGCTTCCACTACAAAGTCCTTTGAAAATTTCACACGATACATCACTTTGCCTCAACGGATATCCCCGAAGAGGCGGTTCCAAAAATTGGTGTTTCTATTCGACACACTCTTTCGAGAGATCGAAACGACAGCTAACCTTGGTTAAACTGGGTTAAAACCGACGAGAGCAGCGAGACGAGGGCTTATATGTTTTCGCTGCAGCCGACATTACCCGGGTTCCGCTGCCCGCTATGTTTTGTGTGTGCAAAGGCTCCGCCCATTTTTCTGCATGACACCGAATTGCGCGCGAAAATGTCTTGTTTGAATGATTTTGCCCTGTTTTCAGCCAATTTTCAGCGATTTTCAGTCAATTTTCGTCAATAAACTTTAATAAATTCTCGAGTATAACAGGATATTAATGCATTTTCATATCATAATCACTCAAATTTGTAAAATTTCGATATTCAGGTGGCTACAATTGGTTTTTGAAAAATTATCGTAAAAATTTCTATTTTCCGAGGTCTTTCACCTCAAAATTTACATTTTTCAGAGTTCCATCTCTCTAGAATATGAATGTACTAATCCAGGGAGCTGTCCAAGCTCTCGGCTACTGTGAGGATGGCAAATATTTCCGAGAACCAGATTGTTATGGTAATTTAATTGAATTTTCACTTTTTTTAAAAGTTTCCGTTTTTCCAGAAACCATCCGTGACCTAATTCGATATTTACGAGAAGATGGCGAGGACTACGGCGCTCGAATCGAATGCGGACGGCATAATTTGATCGAACAGGATTTGGTGCCAATGGTGAAGTGTGAGGATTTGAGTGATGACGAATTTGACATCGCTATTAGGTTCGTAGGCTTGGAATTTCAGAAATTCGTAAAATTTGGAAGATTCGGCCAAAAAAGCCCATTTTTGCGAGTTTTTCCGGATTTTTGGTAATGAACGTTGCTTGCCCTGAAAGCCATTTTTCTCGATTTTCGGATGACTTGCAAAGTTTTTTTTCAATTTTCAGCTGGAAAAAACTATGAAAAGCATCCGAATAATCGAGATAAATGACCTAAAATAATGAAGTAAAGCCATATAGAATTCTAAAGTACAAAACGACGATGAGCTTTCAAATGGCTTTTCACCCGCAAGGTTTATCCCCGTTGAACAAAGATGATATCAAAAACTCAGATTTTCCGACTTTTTCGGGTAGAAATAACAAAAAAATCAGCGAAAAACAAGAAAATGAATACGGGAAATCATAAAAAATATTTTTTCGCAAGCCAAAAACACTAGCAGACCCACTTTCTCTGCGTCTCGTAGGTCTGCTAATTATTTTTGCTTGCGAAATAATTAGCAGACCCACGAAAATTTCGAAAAATGTAAAGTTTCGAAGATTTCGAAATGTAAAAATTAAAATTTTTGGAAAATCTGAAATCGAATTTTCCAAAGATTAGAAGGTATCTTTTTCCAGACTAATGGTGAATCTGTGCCAACCAGCCATCTCCACAATGCGCGGAAAGCCTCCGACAGATCGCGATCAATGGAAGATGTATTGGGAACTCGAGGAAAACCTCCGTCGCGCTAAAAACGCCTTCACCGACGCCTACTTCTTCGTTGCCATCAAGAAAAGAATCGACGCCTACTTCATCGATACCGATTTCGACGATCGTGATGAACGTCTTCGACTGGTTGTGGAGAGAATCGTTTCACTCATCAAATACATCTTCTCAATCAATCCAGACACTTCAGAAGGCCGCAGAACTCGCATTGAGGATAGTAATCATGACAGAGTGATTCTGGCGTTTCTCGAGTCTGGAATTGATAAGACCTTGATGCATATCGCCAATCAGCCCAGAGAAAAAGAGTTCCATATTACTATCCTGGACATTTTTGCGCTGATTTTAAAGGAGCAGAGTCCAGAATGCCTCTCTAAATCGGAAGACGAATCCGAAATTTCTGCAGCCGAGAAGAAGAAAACGGAGGAAGAATTCAGGAAAATCATTGAGAATCATGTTGTTCGAGAGACCCAAAAGAGGAAATCGTTCTCCAGATTCGGGGGATCTTACACCATCAAAGGGCTAAAAGGAATTAGCTCTAATTCGAATCAAGTGGTCTTCAAGCCCATTCAAAATGTTGAAAAGCACAATTTTCTCGATGAAAGGAAGGCTAAAAAGCGAGTTGCTAGGAATCGAAGACCTTTTGAAATCGACACCAACACTCATTTTGCATCTAGTGAGGTTCAAAAAATGCTCAAGGATATGGTTATTCGACTCATTGAAACATGCTTCAATCGACTGATGAAAAGTGCAAAATCGACGGTTTTCGTTCAAGGACATGTTATTCATAAGACATCCCAAATCAACTATTTCTTCATGGTTAAATTTATTCTCGATTTGTGAGGATGGGGAAGATGGACACGCTTCTGGAGAGAATCTCTGAGTGCACAGGTAGGGAGAATTTCGGTTAAAAACTTACGCTAAAAGTATTAAATTACGGTAACAGCTCTAGGAAATTCCCTACATTTTAAGCTAAAAATCGCCAAAATCGAATGAAAACTAATCAAATTAGAGCGTTTTTGAAAAAAATTGAAATTCCAAAAAAAAGTTTTTTTCAGAATTATCTAAAAATTCCAAAACTGCTCATTCATGACCGCTTTTCATGAAATTCGCGGGTTACTGTAGTTTTCGTGGCGGGACCCAAGAGTTTGAAGTTTTCCCATTTTTCGCCTAATTTTTTACACAAATGAATCCTAACTCAAATTTTACAAAAGTAGGTCAATATGGAGTTTAAAATCATGGGAATTCAATGAGAAATTTGAATCTTTTATTGTTTTTGTGAATTAGTGGCCTAGAAATTTGAGATTCTGGGTTTCTAGGCCACTAACCCAGAACATTGCCTAATTAGGCTTAAAATGGCTCTTTTTTCGCCGATTTTTTATCGAAGTTCAATGTCAATTCAGAATTCGGCGAAAAATTTAGGGTCAGTGGCCTAGAAATTTGAGACTTTTGGGTTTCTAGCCCACCAACCCAAATATGCGTAAAATGGCTCATTTTTAGCAGTATTTTTTTTTGGGATTTTTCGCTGAAAAAGTAGAAAAAACCAATTTTTCAGAAATTCCATAAAATTCAAAATTTCCCTAAAAATTTTTTTAATTTCAGAAAAATTGGATTTCAAAAAAAAATCAGAAAGTTCTAGAATTTCAAAATTTTTCTTTAATTGAAAAATTCCAGAAATTCTGAATTTCTAAAATTCGGATATCCCAAAAATTCAGAAACTCATTTACCCCAAAAAACCACTTTTGCAGGTATGGAAGCCTTCCACGAGAACAACGTCCAACTCACTGAATACGTGGAGAATGCCATGACCTTGAAAGGCGTTGAAGCCAAAAGTTTCGGCCTAAAAGCCCAATACGCCCTAGGAGCCTACAACGAGCTAGTCCTCCTTCACAGATATATTGTGGAGCATGGAAAGGATGAATCAGAGAAGAAGAGGGCTCGAAGAGCACTGGAGCACATTACCAACGTCGAGGAGTACCGAGAGCTACCCATCTCTATTATCAAGAAGTTTTCGAGTACGGTACTTTCGAATAATTTCCTGAGAGAACTTGTACTAACCACCCATCACTATATCAAGCTTGTGGAGCGATTTGTGAAAGTTGGAGCGTTGAAAAAGGTCACGAAGAAGGTGAAAATTCGGAAGAATCAAAAGAAAATCGTGGAGGAAAATGATGAGAGATCCATCTTCGATAAAATGTCATCAGAGGCTTTGGATGCGTTATGGGAGGAGTCTAAGGATACGATTCTTCAAATTCTGAACGAGGAGATTCCAGAGATTCAAGGAATGAAGCCAATCGATTCTCAGCTAGAAGGGATCAATGAAGAAACTCAGAAGAAGTTTGCGAAGCTAGCAATTCAGCGATCGCTAAGAGCTAGAGGATTTCCAGCGGCTGTTGGGCTGTATCATGCTTCTAGAAAAATCTGGGACGATGGAAGTTTTGGAACTGACAGTGCTAAGTCTGAGGGAGAACTAGAAAACCTTCACAAGATTCTAAAGCTCGACCTCAAGAAAGTGGCAAATGCACTGAGAAGAGCAGAGGCTAAAATCGTTCCTGAGAATGAACGAGTTGATAAAATGACAAAAGAGGCATTGGAGGCATTTTGGGAGGACCCGAATACCCTAGAAACCCTCCAAGGCATTCTAAACAAGGAGATCGCAGAGGCAGAAGACGCGAATCCCCTAAACTGGCAGTTAGATGTCGCTCCACAAGCTCAACAGCAATTCGCAATGCTCTCTATCCAAAGAGCTCTCCGAGCCAACTACTTGCCTTTGGCTATCGGTTTGTACCACTCCTCCAGAAGGCTCTGGCCCGATGAGGACTTCTTTGGAAAGCCAGAAATCACTGTGAAAGAGGAAATCAGCGAGTTGGAGGGTATTCTGAAGGCAGATTTAGGAGAGGTGGCGAAGGAGATGAAGGCGGCGGAGGAGGAGGCGAATAAGAAGTTTGATGGAAGTTTAGAGGAAGAAGGAGACGTGATGAATTCTGAAGATGAGGACGATGAGGAAAATAGATATAAAACCGAGGAAATTGACTTCCAATTTGACTTGTATGTCTCCAAATTTGCCAACGTGGACGTCCTCAAATGGTACGTCTTCTTGCTCAACGACTTCTCAAAAAACTCAGTTGAACTCAACCAAGCGCTCGTCAAGATGCTCCATAGAATCGCCTTCGACATTAAGCTACCAGTGAAACTTTATCAAGTTTCACTATTTCAAATCTTCCAAAAAGTCAACGAACACTTTTCGCACCTCTCCAAAGAGCTTCGCAAGACGAGCCCACTCTTTGAATTATATCAATTTGGGTTCCATTTGCTCAAAAAGTTCTTTGCGAAATTCACGGAAATGGGAGCGGATTTGGCAGTTGAGGCGTTGTTTTGGAAGGGACCTAAGGAGTGTTATGAGATTGATAATGGGTATGGATCGTATACGAAGGCAAGGGAAGCAGATATCAAGGTTTGGACGGAAGAGTTGGAAACGGAGTTGAGGAATTTGTATGATGAGTATAAGTCGGTGGAAGGGGAAGGGGGTAAGTGAGCTCTAACGGAATTCCGAAAATCCAAAAGTGGGCGGAGCTTAGGTTCGGTAGCAAAATCCTTAAAAGAGCATGTATTTTTATAACTATCGTCTGACATCTTTTCTCGATTTTTCGATAATTTCAACGATTTTTCATAGTTTTAAAGCGGTTTTTTTGTGATTTTAGCGGTTTTTTAAAGCTATTTTTGCGAACAAAAAAGTCAACAAATTCATCGATTTTTAACTTTTTCAGTAAAAAAATCGCACTAAAATAATCGAAAAATCGTAAAAAGTTCAAAATTTCGATTATTTTTTAAAACGATTTTTCGATAATTTTTGTAGTTTTTATCCGATTTTTTGCGATTTTTCCGTTTTTTTTCTGTGAAAAAATGGTTGAAAATTGATGGAATTTATCGAAAAAACGAAAAAAAAAGAATATTTTCAAAATTTTTTCACAAAAAATCGCATTAAAAATCTTTAAAATCTTGAATCATTTTGATGATTTTTTGAACAATTTTCCGGTTTTTATTTGAAAAAATCCTAAAAATCGATACAATTCATGAAAAAATCAAAAAAATAGCCCAGCAAATAATTACAATACATGATCCTTTAAGGATTATGGTGTTTTAGCAAAGCTCCGCCCATTTTTTGGTTTTCAGATTTTTCTTTATTTTCATAATTTTTAACGCTTTTGTGATGGCTGAAAATTGGAAATTTCGAAAATTTCAAAATCAGAGTTTTCTGATATTCCGAAATTCTAAAATTCCGTATATTCAGATTTTCCAAATTTTTAAAAATCTGAAGATTCCGGAATTTCAAATTTTTGAGAAATTGGAATATTTCATGAAATTTCGAAATTCCGAAATTTTTGCATTCCAAAAATCCCGATTCCTGCCCTATTTAGAATACTCGAAAAATTGCCAAAATTTTTTCCAGGAGTCGATGTGCTCGATTTCATTCAACACAGCCTGTCCCGCTCCAGACAACGCAAACAAATCGCCAAAAAACTGATTGAATTCGGTTTGGATCTTCTTGGAGCGAAATGGAAGAACACTGAAGGCTCCCGAATGGACGCCGTTCTCCCCGTCGGCGATATTCAGAAGTGGCACGATGAATGGAAGGAGGCTGGATCCGTTGGAGACGTTGTGGAGGTCCTGAAGGAGAAGTTGACGGAATCACTGGGTTCGGAAATTTCCAGAAAGAAGATTATCAAGCAATTGGCACACATGGATATTCTTTACGAGAAACCGAAGAAGGAGAAGCCGTTGCCGGAATGGGATAGCGGGTTGATTGAGGAGTTGACGGGGCTCAAGGAGCAGTATGAGGAGATTGATGATGCGGAGAATTTGTGTAGGTCTTTGTTTTTGTGGAGCTGTGGAGGAGGAAAGCCGGTGGGCGTGGCCGAAGGTCCCACAATGGAAACTACCGTAACCTAAAAATATTTAAATTTCAGATTTTTCGAAAGTTTTGAATTTCATATTTTTCTGAATTGTCCAATTTTCGAGATTTTTGAAATTCAGTTTTTATTCGAAATTTCAATTTTTTAATTACCGTAAAACCTGTAATAGAAGGGCCTCCATACTGTCAAGTTTGAGCTCAATTATTTCAGCTCCTATAAGAGATATCAAAGATGTGTCAACTGATAAAGTGTATAGGATATTATGATAAGCAATTTATCAGTTGACAAATTGTTTATATCTTTATCAGGAACCGAGATAGGGGGCCTTTTTATTACAGGTTTTACGGTATTAAAGAATCGCAGTGGAATACAAACACTGGTGGCCGTGGAAGGTCTCAAAAACAAAACTACAGTAACCTTAAAATATTGTAATTCGATAAAAATCTAGAAAATCTGAAAATTTCAGGAAATTTGAAAATCTGGAAAAATCGGAAATTTCAAAATTTCGTAAGATGGGAAACTCAATTTTTTGAAAATTGGAAAATTCTAAAATTCAGAAAAATCTGAAATTCAAGTACCAGAACACCAATACAAAGTTTCTTTTCCAGTGGGCGTCGACATGGTTGCCTACGTGATGAAGCGTCTGAGTGTGAAGAAGCCAACACGACAAGTGGAACGATATCTTGCGTCGATGGGGGTGAAAATCGTAGAGAGAGTTGCTGGAAAATCAAAGAAAAAGAAGGAAAAATATGAGCAATTTATAAACGACTCCAGTGACGATGAGCAACCGCCAGTGGCTTCAGATGCAGCTTCAGACGGAGAAGATGACGCTGAAAATGACGATGGATTGAGGAGACCAGAGCCAAGTTCCTCGAAAAAACGAGTGATTCTGGAGTCGGATGACGAGGAGGAGGAGGTCCCGAGAGTTCCAACGCCGTCGGAGAAGCCAAGAGAAAAATCAGCTGAGCAATCGGCTCCAAGCCCACCCAAAACTAACACCCTGATGTCTAGAATCATGAACAAGAAGCGAAAAATCACCCAATTGGCAAGTGATTCGGATTCTAGTGATAGCGAGGATGAGAGTCAAGAGAGGATAGAGAAAAAGAAGGCATCGGAGGATGATAGCGATGATGAGGCGGCGATTTATAAGGTGAACTATCTGAAATTTGGCACAGAGCCAAGTTTTGGGAGCGTCGCGTGTCGGCGGAGCGGTCGGCAGCTAAGTAGCGGCTCAGCAGCGCTTACATGTGTAGGAAAATATGTAGATTCATATATGTGTAGAAAACCGTATATACTGTAGTTTTTTTCCGCAAACACAATCACGTCAAAATGCAGACATTGTTTTGCGAAAAAACTCTACAAAATAGAAGGTTTTCTACAGTAATCTACAGTAGTCTTCCGGTCAAATTTCAGAGAAAAATTTCATTCTATAGAAAATACAACTATTTTTAATGCCCTAATTTTTAGAGAAGCTACGTCAACGCTCTTCTGACGACTGGATCGGTGGCTGCTGGTGGAATTTCAGACGACCGTGACACTTCTGAAGAGCCGGATGAGGATCCGTTCACGAAGAAGATGAAGTACAAGAGGCGAATCGTCATGTCGGATAATGAGGATGAGGACTAGAATGGTTATAGCCACAGAATACTTCCGTTTTTTTTTTTGAAAATTGATATTTTGTTAAATGAATTTTTCTCGATTTTGTCATTACCAATCGAAAAAGTGATTGCTATTTGAAATTTTACAAATAAAAACAATAGTATTATGTTTGTGGGGTTTAAAATATATTTTTTTCGACGAAATACAGTTCTCCACAAAATGATGCTTTCACCCTTCGTTTGTACAAAAACACCTCATTAGGTCAATATTCGTGAAATAGTGTCGAAAAATAAAGGTATCCCTTCAAAACCTACGTACAAAAAAACTTGGAGCCATCAACGTGAACCGGAAACGAGAAACCGGACAAATTCCAAAAATCACGTTTTGGCCGATCCACAAAATGATGCTTCCACTCTCAAAAAGTGAGATTTTGGAGGTTTTTGAGCTCTGTGGCCACTTTTTGAAAGACCAGAATTTGAAGAATTTTGGAGATTCTGACCCCCCATACATTGATATTCGAATATTTCCAGATTCCGGAATCTGGTTTTCCGGATTCAAAATTCCGGTTTTTGGATTATGGATTATGTGTACTGAAATGTGTGTACTGAATTTTGAAATATGCACTCCGGATTCTGTATTCCGTATTCCGGGTTTCGGATTCCGGTTTTCCGGATTAGCTTTTTGAATGAATTCAACTTTCATGACAATCTGACAATGATATTCAAGTTTCCAAATATCAGGAAGTTTCCTGGAGGTTACGAAAGGTTCTGAGATTTTCAGGGATGAATGATTTTGACAGATTCTCCAGAATCACGCCCCTTTATGAAACGCGTGAGAAGAGGAAAAAGGGAACGCGTTTCATAAAGGGGCGTGTCACTTTGCAACCTGCGGCGCGCCCACGTTTTATTGAATATACAGTAGTCATAGCGGAATCCGGGGTCGCCTCTCATGATTGGAAACTTGAATATCATTGTCAGATTCTCATGACAGTTGAATTCATTCAAAAAGCTGATCCGGAAAACCGTAATCTGAAACCCGGAATACGGAATACAGAATCCGGAATGCATATTTCAAAATTCGGTACACACAATTCAGTACACATAATCCATAATCCAAAAACCGGAATTTTGAATCCGGAAAACCAGATTCCGGAATCTGGAAATATTGAAATCCAATATCCTGAATCCGCAATTCAGCAACCCTGTATTCGAATATCAATGTATGGGGGGTCAGAATCTCCAAAATTCTTCAAATTCTGGCCTTTCAAAAAGTGGCCACAGAGCTCAAAAACCTCCAAAATCTCACTTTTTGAGAGTGGAAGCATCATTTTGTGGATCGGCCAAAACGTGATTTTTGGAATTTTTCCGGTATCTCGTTTCCGGTTCACGTTGATGGCTCCAAGTTTTTTGTACGTAGGTTTTGAAGGGAGACCTTTATTTTTCGACACCATTTCACGAATATTGACCTAATCAGGTGTTTTTGTACAAACGAAGGGTGCAAGCATCATTTTGTGGAGAACTGTAGATGGGTGTTTCAGGGTATGGAAAAGATGGGATTTCGTTTTTACCGGCGAATTCTAGAAAATTTCCTGATGTGGCTAACTAGGGAACTATCTGAATATGGTTTCGAGTTACAATCCATGACCTATATCATTAGAAAATCCATAAAATTCTGATTCTGAATATGATTTCTGTTTTTGCGAAACGGCCGTGAGCTTCGAGGAAATTAGTTCAAAAGATAATTTTCAGTTGATTTCTAGGCTGTGTTTG